>NC_053024.1:488570236-488838710 GCF_003073215.2 Triticum urartu
GGGGGGGGGGGGGGGGGGGGGGGGGGGGGGTCAAACTATTTACCTGGAAACTTTGAACACCCTCCTTAAGCTCAACATACTTTCCAGGTGCGCCTGTGAAAACTTCAGCAACATGGAAAGGTTGGCTAAGGAACCGCTGAATTTTCCTAGCGCGAGCGACTGTTAACTTGTCGTCCTCACTGAGCTCATCCATTCCCAAAATGGCAATAATATCTTGAAGATTCTTGTAATTCTGAAGAACCTTCTGAACACCACGAGCAGTGTTGTAGTGAGCCTCGCCAAGAACATGAGGAGACAACATTCTGGATGTGGAATCCAAAGGATCGACAGCAGGATAAATACCGAGCTCGGAAATCTGCCATGTAGCACAAATCAAGTCAAATCGATAACAACCAGATTTCAATCAACAAAAAATACAGCTAAATATTAGGTAGGCAACCTGTCGTGAGAGCACGGTGGTAGCATCAAGATGGGCAAAAGTGGTAGCAGGGGCCGGATCTGTCAAGTCATCAGCAGGCACATAAATAGCTTGCACGGATGTAATAGAACCCTTTTTTGTGGTGGTAATCCGCTCCTGCAGCCCTCCCAGGTCGGTAGCAAGGGTTGGTTGGTATCCCACAGCAGATGGAATACGCCCAAGCAGAGCAGACACCTCAGAGTTTGCCTGACATAGAATAACCAGACATACAGCTTTTTCAGGCATAATAAAACACAAGTTGAGCAGAAAGCTGAGCATATATGTTTGCGGGTGTCAATTGTGAACCAATTACCAAAGATATCATTGCTGGTAATTGACATAAGGGTACCTGAGTGAAACGGAAAATGTTATCAATGAAGAGAAGCACATCCTGTCCTTCGGCATCACGGAAATGCTCAGCGACAGTCAAACCAGTCAGTCCAACACGAGCACGAGCACCAGGGGGCTCATTCATTTGCCCGTACACAAGAGCACACTTGCTCTCACTCTGCAACAAAACACTAGTGTAAGAAAGATTTATCCAATACATACAAAATGCAGTAATATATTGGATATGTGTTTCATGTACCTGCTTGTCGTCGAGCTTAATGACACCACTCTCAATCATTTCCCTGTACAAGTCATTACCCTCACGCGTACGTTCTCCAACACCAGCAAAGACAGAGAAACCACCTAGAATAAACAAGTGAAACAAATAAGCCAAAATAAACACCTAGAATAAACAAAAAGCTTGGCATGACTATCAAGCTCTGCAAAATACTAACCATGGGCCTTGGCAACGTTGTTAATCAACTCCATAATAAGGACAGTTTTGCCCACCCCTGCACCACCGAAGAGACCAATTTTACCACCTCTTTGATAGGGTGCAAGTAGATCCACAACCTAGTGGAAGTAAAATGCTCACATTAGAATTAATATTTGCACAGATAGGAATTCTCTTGCTAATCTAAAGATGCCTAACCAATTAGAAGTCATGTGTGTTAAGAAAATAACACTTTAGAAGGGACACCTTAATTCCAGTAACAAGGATTTGTTGCTCGGTAGCTTGCTCAACGAAAGCAGGGGCTTCACGATGGATAGGCAGGTAACTGTTTGTTTCTGCAGCAGAGAGGAGTAATCAGTAAATTAAATTCATATACAGGTAATGATCACAGTTTCAATGCATGTTTAACAGACTTACTTATATCTCCCTTGTGATCAATTGGCTCACCAATAACATTGATAATACGCCCAAGAGTCGCCCTACCAACAGGAACCTACAAAAGTGAACACCACAAATGCATCAACAAAAGCAGAAAAATTATGCTCAAATATAGTGACACCCCCTCCGATTTCTGATATAAGAAGTTTATGACAACGATATGGTTCAAAGTAACACTTTGATTGAATTTCTCAGATAAAATAAGTCACTTTGAACTTGAATAATTAAATATTATAAAAATATACTGGGAAATGTATGGTCTTCTGGACCCACCAATTCACACGATCACTTAGTGAGAACCCTACATGGCGCCCATGCATACTCTGCCTTTCTCACTAATGGATACCTTATCTATGCTTTGAGCGATTCTCAGAGCATAGAGATGCTAAGCCAGAAATTTGTCCCACATGGCATGCACCATCCAGTAACTTTACTGGCTATCTAATGATAAATATTTTCATACTCTGGTGATAGGAATCGATATATGAAAACAGTATCAAAAATAGCAATATAAGGACGTCCATGGTTTGCAGAGTGAACGCCTCACATTTGTCTCCTTACCAACAATCATTACTGAATCAGTATGGCAAGTCCATTGGTAAACTACAGAAATGGATTTACTTTGCACTTGTACCGTCACCAATGATCAGCACCAATTCAGTGTGATGTCAATTGTCAACCCATTCGCTAACTAAAGCCATATATGATTCGCCATTTAATACACAGATCGGCACATACAAATCAAATCCAACACCCACCGATTCGTCATTTCATCAGAATAGAATTAGATCAAAATGGAACGTCTCTAACATGACCGAGGTTGAGAGGCAGGAGAGGGCAGCATTACAGTGATCGGGGAGCCGGTGTTGAGGACGCGCTGGCCGCGGACGAGCCCTTCCGTCCCGTCCATGGCGATGGTGCGGACGACGTTCTCCCCGAGATGCTGTGCCACCTCGAGCACAAGGCGGATGCTGTTGTCGAGCACCTCCAGCGCCGTGAGGATCGGGGGGAGACCCTCGTCGAACCGCACGTCCACCACGGCACCAATGACCTGGCACACCTCACCCACCGCACCGGCGCCGGTGAAGTCATCCGTAATCTTAGTGCCGGTGTGCTTGTCGGAGGTGGGGGGCGGCGTGACCGGAGCGGCCTGCGCCGCGGCGGATGACGAGTAGGCGGCGGCGCGGTTGAGCAGGAAGCCGGCCGGGGACGGGCGGTGGAGCGGCGCGCGGGGGCACGGGGAAGGGGAGGCGGCGCGGATGCGTGAAGCGGTGCGGAGGACCGACGAGATGGCCCGGCGGGTGGCCATGGCCGGCGACGAGGGCTTGGATCTAGGTTTGCGAAATGGTCCGCGGGGTGGGGAGTGGCGGCTCCGCACTACGGGAAAGGGTGGTAGGGGTTTGGGATCGGGGTCGGGGCGCGGAATAAGGAGAGGAGGGTTGGGGACTGGGGCGTTCTCGGGAGCGGGAGGGTTTCGCGGGTGGGCTCGGTCCTCTGTAGACCGAGATTGCTTTTTTTTTTTTAACATCAGTACAGATACAAGCGCTTATATACATGCGCATACACTCACCCCTATGAACGCACACACGCACACCCTACCTCTATGAGTACCTCCGAGAGACTGAGTCGGCATATCATCTTGAGATTTACGAAGTCACCGTAGGCGCCTCGTCGTCAACGGAAACGTCTCCTTCCACTGAAATCGTATCGCCGAAAATCCTGAAATAAATCCAAGAATAATGCGAGTACTGGGATTTGAACCCTGGTGGGTTAGGGATATCACTGTCCACCTAACCAACTCAACCACAGGTTGATTCGCGTAGACCGAGATTGCTGGAGCGTGTGCTTGCCGATGTATCGTCAGCTTTTACCTAGTTTTTTTTGGGCGATTTGTTCCTCATCCTAGTAAGCTAGTCATAGTTTTTGGGCTATTTGTTCCTCATCTTAGTAAGCTAGTCATAGTGGAGAGTAACTTTGACTAGTCTATGTTACTATCTTTATAGTGGGTCATGCAATCTTCATTTATATAGGTGTGGACTTATTTTTTCTCAGGATGCATTATGTTATCCCAAACCTCTCTTTTCCTCGTTAACTGCTTGCCACATAAGTAAATTTATTTTGATATGCGTTATGTTACTAGCTAAGTTATTTTCATTATGACTGGCCTAACTGGCTCTTCAAATAAAATAAACAGTTCATCTATTTTCATCTCATTGTTTTTTCTTAACAAAACAGTTTGTTTTTTATATATAAGGGTGAAACAACTAATGGTACGCATAAATACTCGTAGTTTAGAGCAAGCGACGACGGGCTTGGGGTGGGGTGTGGAATGGCGGCGAGCCCGATACGGGGAGGGTTTGCAACGTCGCATCGGCGGCGACCTTCGGGGTGGAGCCATCCTCGGTGCCTTTGTTCGATGAGGGCAAGGTGCGTGTCGACGGCAGGGACGCCAGAGGCAGTAGGCGAGGGGCGGCGGCGGTTCTGCCGACGGCAGTCGGGTCAGGTCGCTTTGGTGGCAAATAGCTCGTTGCTTCACGCCACGGTTAGAGAAAGTTGGGGTGTTCTTCGGTGATCACCAATATTTATTAGAGCAAGAGAACTTTCTTTATTCAACTCTTCTAATACCAAAAGTTTTATTGGAGAAAAGAGAGTTGTTGAAGATGCTCTTACTCTGCTTTCTGGACCAGGCATGTATTTTTGTTTTGCATGCATTATTTTCATCTTTTGTAATGTATCTATTAGTAGACACATATTTCATATGTCAGGGACACAACAACATCCTTATGTGTCGCCAGACGAAAAGGAATAGGCGAGCAAACAAATAATATAAACTATTTTAGTTTTCTTTTTGAAAAAATATATATAATGGAGTCCAAAAAGCAAGAGGAAAGTAAAAGAAGAGTGAGAGTGGGTGAAGAACATGATCGGAACAAGAAAAATAGAGGGATGGCTTTGTATCAAACTAAACGTCCTTCCTAGGTCCGTTTGTGGTGATTTTGCTAAAAGAAAAGATGAAAACTCAAGACAAAATAGGAACAAACTCAATCCAGTTCAAACCCAGAAGAACATAAATCATAGAAAAAATCCCATGAGGTATTTTTACCTGCCCAGTCTATCCCCTGAAGGCATATTTATTCGTCATATGAATCACATGTAGGAATATCAAAGATAACATCCATGAGATTATAATGTTGGTAGAGTTCACAACATGCAAAAAATCATACTAAATATCCTAAAAACGCAGACTGACTTGGAGACGCTTGCCTACATAGTGAAAATGAACTTAGATGTTTTTTTTATTATTTTTGAAATGGACGCTAAGATTTGCCTCATCAATTATTATAGGGGAGAATAGAGTTTGTTCATTTTACAACCAACCCATATACAACACGTCACATGGCAATTACTCGTGCACTTTAGTTGTCCCTAGTTTCTTAGCTCCCGCCCTACACCAAAGCTAGCATCGGTTAGAATGTTGTCGAGAAAAATCATCGTCGGCGCGCTCTTGTCATGAAATACACGGGAGTTTCTCTCATTAGATAGTCCAAGAAACAAGCATCGTGAGAGAAGCCATGGCCTTCCTATTGGGGATGCCCAAGCCGGTTCTATTCGCCTGCCAATCCTTGACGGAAGCCTCTAAGTGCCAAGTAGAAGTATCCATATGGTCAAGACCCAGCTTGTCAAGACCCAAACTCCAAAACATGTTGGTGAAGCGACACTTGAAGAACAGGTGAGCCCATATTTGTTGCTCCCACTTGCAAAGAGGCAAAGGGCGGAGTTTGGCCACCCATGCTTGGCCAATCTATCTATCGTCCAAATCCGGTCTTGTAATGCTAGCCAAGCGAAGAAATCCTTCGGTGGCACCCAAGTTTTCCAAACCATTTGCTCCATGGGAGAGCAACATGCCCAAGAATTGTGCCTTGTATGCGAAGGCTGCCGAGTAGGGGGGGACTGCAATGACAAAAAGGAGAGGTAACAGCGGATCGCTTTGTCGGAGGCCCCGACCATGCCTGATTGTAGGGCCAGCCACCCCATTCGATAGGATCCGGGAAGAGGATGGGGAGAGAAGTGTGGCGATCCAATTTCGGACCTTGCTCAAACCCACCTTTTTTGGAGAAGATCAAGAATGAACTCCAACTTGACCGAATCGAAAGCCATGTGGATGTCAGGCTTGAAGAGGAGGGCGGGTGTTTTGCACTTGTGCAACCGGCGCGCAGAAATTTCGGACGTACATGAAGTTGTCGTGGATGCTTCTCCTCTTGATAAAGGCACTTTGGGCATTGGAAACATGGGCATTCATGTGAGAACCAAGCTAGATGGATAGCACCTTCGCAATAATCTTGGCGATTGCATGAATGAAGCTAATGGGTCTATAGTCATAAACCCTCTCTGCACCCTCCTTTTTGGGAAAGAATGTCACATTAGCGGAGTTGAGCCAGTGGAGGTTGGACATGTGGAAGGAGTCGAAGAGGTGTATGACCCTCATGATGTCCCAACATTTATTTGAAAAAAACACATGTGATGCCATGTGGCACGGGCGCCCTGTCGCTCAACATCTCATTAATGGCATGCCGAACCTTCTCCTCAGTGATGGCGGCCCCCAACTCATGCAAATCCTGAGGCGCACTATTTAGCTCGTCCAAATTGAAGTCCTCGGTGCTCGTGTGACCCCTTCCCATGACCTCAGAAAGTGATCATGGATGATTTTCTCCTTCCCCTCGTGCTTAGTCACCCAACCATGCTCGTGCTTGATCCTATTGATGTGGTTCTTCCGCCTTCTCGCATTTATGGGCAGATGGAAACAATTTATGTTTGCATCTCCCTCCTTCAGGTTTGCCACCATTGCACATTGCTTCTTCTGCGCCCCCTCAAGCACTGCCAAGCTTACAATTCTTTTCTTTAGCCTAGCATACATGTCATGATCCTCGAAGGATAATAAACAGTTTTCTTGTGCCAAGTCAAGTTGCAAAATCACCAAGAGGGACGCATGGATGTGGATCTTTGCTTTCGAAAACAATCCCCTAACTCCATTTGGTGAGACAAGTGGTTGTCTTTTTGACCTTACGAAAGAACACCTGGTAAGGCTTTGAGTGTTCGCATCGTTCATTTCAGGCATTGTGGAACACCTCATTGAATATAGGCATGGAGGCCCAACAGCTCTCAAACCTGAAAGTACTAGGCCTCCTATCATTGGAAAGCAGGAAGGGACAATGGTCAGACAGTTATGATGAGAGAGCATGCAACACGTGGGTGTTGAAAGTTATGTCACAATCGTCATTGCAGAAGAAATAATTGAGCATGCATAAGGTTGGATTCGCTCTGTTGTTGCTCCAAGAAAACCTCCGGTTTTGGCGACAAGGGTGTGCAGCATGAACCTCCTCCGTGATATCAACGAGGTGCCTTGATGACAACTGCTTGAACCACGAAGCCGCGGAGCCAACCATTATGACGGCAAACAACAGCCACTAATGTAGACTAGGGGTAGTTGGACGACGACTCAAAGGTAGGGTTGGGTGTTGTCGATCGACTTTAAATAGCCGTGGAAGCAGAGCGATGAAGGCGTGAATGCGGATAACCGGAGTAAGCTTCTTAGGCAGCATGACGTGAATGCGGGTAGGTTAACACGTCAGTGTGAATGTGCGGAGTGTTGTAGAGCAGAATGGTTGAAGTTTTTCTGGATGGCCCAGGGTTAGAGTCCGGGTACATCTGGACTCCTGGAGAGCTCCCCTCGATTTGGGGTTGGCTTGTAGAATTTTAGTACGGTCCATTTTGATGATCCGTTAGGGCTTGGTTGGATTGTCGTTTCAGAGACGTTTACCGGTGTAAAACATCAGGGAGAGAAATTATTGTGTGCGGCTGGAAAAGAGCTGATTGGTTGGTTGTTTAGATCCAAAAACCGGCAGTCAGTGCCTTCCACCTGAAAAAAATAAACACGCAATCCACCCTCTATATTCTTTTTTTTGCGGGCAAACTAGAGAGCTTTATTTGTTGGAAATATGCCCTAGAGGCAATAATAAAATGATTATTATTATATTTCCTTGTTCATGATAATTGTCTATTGTTCATACTATAATTGTATTAACCATAAACCGTAATACATGTGTGAATACATAGACCACAACATGTCCCTAGTGAGCCTCTAGCTGACTAGCTCGTTGATCAATAGATGGTTGTGCTTTCCTGACCATGGACATTGGATGTCATTGATAACGGGATCACATCATTAGGAGAATGATGTGGTGGACAACACCCAATCCTAAGCATAGCACAAGATTGTGTAGTTCGTTTGCTAGAGATTTTCTAATGTCAAGTATCATTTCCTTAGACCATGAGATTGTGCAACTCCAGGATACCGTAGGAATGCTTTGGGTGTATCAAACGTCACAACTTAACTAGGTGACTATAAAGGTGCACTACATGTATCTCCGAAAGTGTCTATTGGGTTTGCACGAATCGAGACAGGGAATTGTCACTCCGTATGACGGAGAGGTATCTCTGGGCCCACTCGGTAATGCATCATCATGATGAGCTCGAGTTATCCACGGGATCATGCGTTACGGAACGAGTAAAGAGACTTACCGGTAACGAGATTGAACAAGGTATGGGATACCGACGATCGAATCTCAGGCAAGTAACATACCGATGGACAGAGGGAATTGTATACAGGATTGATTGAGTCCCCGACATCGTGGTTCATCCGATGTGATCATTGTGGAACATGTGGGAGCCAATATGGGTATCTAGATCCCGCTATTGGTTATTGGCCGGAGAGGTATCTCGGTCATGTCTGTGAAGGAAATATGCCCTAGAGGCAATAATAAAGTTGTTATTTATATTTCCTTATATCATGATAAATGTTTATTATTCATGCTAGAATTGTATTAACCGGAAACTTAGTACATGTGTGAATACATAGACAAACAGAGTGTCCCTAGTATGCCTCTACTTGACTAGCCCGTTAATCAAAGATGGTTAAGTTTCCTAGCCATGGGCGTGTGTTGTCATTTGATGAACGGGATCACATCATTAGAGAATGATGTGATGGACAAGATCCATCCGTTAGCTTAGCATAATGATTGTTTAGTTTATTGCTATTGCTTTCTTCATGACTTATACATGTTCCTATGACCATGAGATTATGCAACTCCCGAATACCGGAGGAACACTTAGTGTGCTATCAAACGTCACAACCTAACTGGCTGATTATAAAGCTGCTCTACAGGTGTCACCGATGGTGTTTGTTGAGTTGGCATAGATCGAGATTAGGATTTGTCACTCCGATTGTCGGAGAGGTATCTCTTGGCCCTCTCGGTAATGCACATCACTATAAGCCTTGCAAGCAATGTGACTAATGAATTAGTCACACGATGATGCATTACGGAACGAGTAAAGAGACTTGCTGGTGACGAGATTGAACTAGGTATGATGATACCGACGATCGAATCTCGGGCAAGTAACATACTGATGACAAAGGGAACAATGTATGTTGTTATGCGGTTTGACCGATAAATATCTTCGTAGAATATGTAGGAGCCAATATGAGCATCCAAGTTCCGCTATTGGTTATTGACCGAAGATGTGTCTCGGTCATGTCTACATAGTTCTCAAACCCGTAGGGTCCGCACGCTTAACATTCGATGATGATTTGTATTATGAGTCATGTGATTTGATGTGCCGAAGGTTGTTCGGAGTCCCGGATGAGATCACGGACATGGCGAGGAGTCTCGAAATGATCGAGACGTAAAGATTGATATATTGGAAGGCTATATTCGTACATCGGAAAGGTTCCGAGTGATTCGGGTATTTTTTGGAGTACCGGGGAGTTACGGGAATTCGCCGGGGGAAGTAGTGGGCCTTAATGGGCCATACGGGAAGGCTATATTCGTACATCGGAAAGGTTCCGAGTGATTCGGGTATTTTTCGGAGTACCGGAGAGTTACGGGAATTCGCCGGGGGAAGTAGTGGGCCTTAATGGGCCATACAGGAAAGGAGAGAAGGGCCTCAAGGGGTGGCCACGCACCCCCCATGGGCTGGTCCAAATTGGACTAGGAGGGGGGCGGTGCCCCCCTCTTTCCTTTTCCCTCTCCCTCTCCTTCCTTCTTCTCCTACTTGGACTAGGAAAGGGGGAAACCTACTCCTACTAGGAGTAGGAATCCTCCCTTTGGACGCGCCCCTTGAGGCTGGCCCTCCTCCTCCTCCTCTCCTTAACATATGGGGGAGGGGGAACCCCATAGACACACAAGTTGACGGTTGTCTTAGCCGTGTGTGGTGCCCCCCTCCACAGATTTCCACCTCAGTCATATCGTTGTAGTGCTTAGGCGAAGCCCTGTGCCGGTAACTTCAACATCATCGTCATCACGCCGTCGTGCTGACGAAACTCTCCCTTTGCCTCAGCTGGATCAAGAGTACGAGGGACGTCACCGAGCTGAACGTGTGCAGATCGCGGAGGTGCCGTGCGTTCGGTACTTGGATCGGTTGGATCGCGAAGACGTTCGACTACATCAACCGCGTTACTAAACGCTTCCGCTTTTGGTTTACGAGGGTACGTGGACACACTCTCCCCTCTCGTTGCTATGCATCACCTAGATGGATCTTGCGTGTGCGTAGGAATTTTTTCGAAATTACTATGTTCCCCAACAGTGGCATCCGAGCCAGGTCTATGCGTAGATGTTATATGCATGAGTAGAACACAAAGGAGTTGTGGGCGTGGGTATATACATATTGCTTGACGTCACTAGTTGATTCTTAATTTAGCGGTATTGTTGGATGAAGCGGCTCAAACCGACATTACGCGTACCCTTACGCGAGACTGGTTCTATCGATGTGCTTCGCACACAGGTGGCTAGTGGGTGTCAGTTTCTCCAACTTTAGTTGAATCAGATTCAATGAACAGGGTTCTTTCTGAAGATCAAAAAGCAATCACTATACCGCGTTGTGGTTTTTGATGCATAGGTAAGAACGGTTCTTGCTCAGCCCGTAGCAGCCACGTAAAACTTGCAACAACAAAGTAGAGGACGTCTAACTTGTTTTTTGCAGGGTATGTTGTGATGTGATATGGTCAAGACATGATGCTAAATTTTATTGTATGAGATGATCGTGTTTTGTAACACGGTTATCGGCAACTGGCAGGAGCCATATGGTTGTCGCTTTATTGTATGAAATGCAATCGCCATGTAATTGCTTTACTTTATCACTAAGCGGTAGCGATAGTCGTGGAAGCAATAGTTGGCGAGACGATAACGATGCTTCGATGGAGATCAAGGTTTATTGCTAACAAGTAATTTCCCTTCGTCGTTGATCTTTCAAAATTACTTATGAGAATTTCTCTTATAGAAGCATCAACAATAAAGCTGCGACCAAATCGGAAGATAGGTAAATCACTTGCTAGACATACCTTTTCAAACACGTTGGGAGAGCATGATGGTTGCGTTACTTGAACGATAGGTTGTTCCTCTTTCGAATAGCTCCCCAACACCTTGTCATCTTGTTTTTCTAGAATAGATTCGGCATATGTAATATTTGATTCGGTCTTTTCGATAGCCGAATTAACTTTATTATCCGAATCACCATCTTTTTTGATAATTCTATCCACACCCAATGCCTTTTCTTTTTGGCATAATCTAGCTTGGATTGCAGTAGAATTAATAGGCTTTCCCTCTTTTATTAATTCATGTAGAACAACATTGCATTCATCCCAAAAAGACGTAAGGTTTTTCTTAATGACCAAATCTGGATAGAATTGCCCCCCGACACTTTTAGACTCTTTCGGTAACGATATGTCACCGAAATTCTGTAATTGTGTTGGGGGGACATGATATGCCACGGTAGTAGGTGAAGGCATTTGTGCTCCTGTAGAAGTTTCACTTATTCGGCCATGACCATGAAGGTGGGGAGCCGAATTATGGACATCAACAGTTGCGTATGGTGCCAGAAAATTAGTAGCATGAGGTGTAGCATATGATGTTTGAGGGTAATTAGCCGAATAACTAGTAGTAGCATGGCCAATTCCCCTATCCACCGGCACGTTTGGATTAACAAACTGCAAGTTATTTGTCGATGAATAAAAAGTTGAAACACTCTGTTGCATCCTATTGGAAGTTCCTACATGGGGTATCTCAACTTGATTAACCGAACTCAACATGCTGTTCATCGGCATATGGATTTGTAGGGTTGCTGATGCATGGGAGTTGGGATACATATGTTGCATGTTGCTGAAATTATATGAAGTTGAAGCATGAAGATTATTCTGAATCGGCTGTTGCACATAATTAGATACATTATGATAAAACTAGGGCTAGCCGATACATTATGCTCATTAGACGATCTAGCAACAACATATGCATTATTTGCATCTACATAAGTGAAGTGGGTATTCATATTACCTTTGTAGATGTCAAACCCTAGATGACAATCTCTTCGTAGCAAGAATGGGCCGGAGACCGTTCAACGCTTCGATCCACAGCGGAGTCGCCAAAAAGTGTTGTCATGGAATTGTCACGGCAGATGTCCTTAGTGTCAGGACTTAGTCGCGAGGCCAACGCATCTATGTGGTAGCTTGAGAGGGGTTGAGCGGGACGAGAGACGCGAGGTTTTACCCAGGTTCGGCCCCTCAAGGTGGAGGTAAAAGCCTACGTCCTGCTTCATTGATATTGATGATGATGATGATCACGGTTACAAGAGTGCTCTATCTTGAGAGCTATTGTCTAAACCTAACTTGTCCAACTCGTGGAACTTGTCCCTCTTCCCCCCTTTTGGGGAGCCCTGCCCCTCTTTATATATGTTGGAGGGGAGGGTTACATGTAGAGTCCTATTAGGATTAGGACTAGTCTATCTCTAATACAAACCGGATACAAGTCCTGGTCGTAACTCCTTGTAAGGTAAATATTCCTCATGCCTTTCCTCTTAAACCGGCCCACCGTTAAACGTGAACCGGCCCTTTGGGCCTTGGGCCTTGTCATCCGTCTGTCCCGCACGCCGGATCACCAGTGAGTCATAATGACCAGGTGGATTGCTTGTAAACCGCCAGGTCAGGGCGGGTCGCCAGTAACTCGCCAAGTGTCAGCGGGGTCTTCAGATAAACCGCCAAGTCTGGCCGGGTTAACTTCTGGCCGGTTTACACCGCGGGGTATATCCCCGACATTAGCCCCCAAGTTTAGCTTGGATTTATCCATGGTAAACTTATGCTGCAAAATAAACACAAGAACAAATTTGACAGGTTATGTGCCGGGTTGAGAATTTTTGTAAACCGGTACCTGATCATCCTTAAGTCCTTGTTATTTCCTCCTTCTGGGAGATCCGGGTCAACAGACCAGCTTCATAATCAATTTGCCGACATTGGCTTGTCACCGAGAAATATTGTGAAGAATAACTCCTTTGACTCAGCTCCGCCGGTTTAAGAAATATGGGTCTGAAAATACTTATCTGATATTCAGCCGGTTTGAAGATGTAAAACTTGCTGGTTTAATATTACCAAAATGGCCGGTTTATAAATATTGATGGTGCCGGGTCATAATTGTTGTCGACACCGAGTCATGTAATTGATCTTCCTGATTTGCTCAAAACTGATAAAATGAAGATGTTCCTCCTTTATATGCATAATACCTGTAGCCCCCAAGTCTTAAGAGGAGAACATAGTGATAACTTAAGACTTGCTCCAATAAGTGTTTCAACCTTGAAGAAATCCGATTAGTTCATCTCAATCATATAAACTGAATACTCCATATATGTAGCCCCCAAGTGCCGGGTTGTCATGCTTGCAGCAACCTGGGACTTGTAATTTCCTGATGCTCATAAAAAACTTCAACTAGTGTAGCCCCCAAGGGCCGGGTCATTATGTAAATAATGAGCAGGAATTTTGTAAATATAATTATGTAAATTTTAGCGGTGATGTGTAGCCCCCAAGGACCGGCTTAGTAAGATAATACTGAACTGGGACTTGATATATACTTCAATGAAAATAACATCTTATAATGTAGCTTCCATCGTAGGGCTTGAACCCACGTCCACAAGGTTAAGAGCTTTGTGCTTTACCAACTGAGCAATGGATCTCTCAATATTATGGACGAAAACTTGTGTACCTTGAATTGTTGACAGGAGCAATTGGTAGCCCCCAAGGGCCGGCTCATTATAATATGATGAGTCGGGTCTTCAATAAGACTAGTAAAAATGACTTTGCATTAGCCCCCA
This sequence comes from Triticum urartu, assembly GCF_003073215.2. Classification (NCBI taxonomy): domain Eukaryota; kingdom Viridiplantae; phylum Streptophyta; class Magnoliopsida; order Poales; family Poaceae; genus Triticum; species Triticum urartu. Next base: position 488,584,102 of record NC_053024.1, read on the forward strand.
AGTGTCATGGTGCATGCTTGCAGCGACATGAGACTTGCATGTAATCTCAATTTGAATAATGTAGCCCCCAAGTGCCGGGTTGTAAGCCTGCAGCGACTCGGTACTATTCCTTCCATTGTAGAATAAATCATATCTTTTGATAAAATAATAGCCATTGCGCTAAAGCGACTTTGAAAACTCAATAATACCGGTTATTAATAACCATAAAAATCCAGCCATGTTGGCTATTCAAGATAATATAATCCGGTGAAAACTTTATTCATTCATTATCATAATGAAAATTCAGCCGAGTTTGGCTATTTGAATAATATAACCCAATGATTTATAAGCGCATGATTCCAATGGCACAATCCAAATATATATATACTGGCGACTTATAGTCCAAAGCCAGGCTGGTTTAACAAACATGTTTCTGCATACAACAAGTTTAAAGTGTCCTGGCGGTTTACCGCCGGACGAGTCATAATGCCCAACATATAACCCGGGTTTATAACCAAGGCTGCACTTAAGAATAATCAAATATGAAATATACCATACCTGTGATATTGAATCACATTGTTGGTTTTACCAACTTTTTGTAGTAAGGGTGATAACCCAAATCTTGAGTACTGATAACTCCTTCCATATTGTGCCGGTTTATGATAAAACCGTGTCGGGTTGTGATAAACACCGTGCTACTCCATAAGAGGATGTTAACCACAAGGATCAAACCGGGCAAATAGTCTCCGGATTGACGTGAACTGTGTTCCGTCAATTGATTGGTTGAAAACTTTGTCGGTTTAAAAAACGCAATAAAAAGAAAAAAGTATCTTGCAAAGAAAAGTGCGAAGCAAAAGCAATGACAAAACCATTTTCAAAAAAGGTTTATTTGAGCTGATCAAATGGCGTTACCATGGCCGAACACGACCAAGCTCCCGTTAGGTGTAACTATGGTTCTAGTCAGCCAGGTCCCCAAATGAAACCGTGGCATTTATGCCGACCAAGTGGCATGGCAATGGTTCGGGTTTGACCAAGCGCCCAAGTGATTCTGTGGCCCTAGGCCGATCAAGAGGCATGACTGGTTCAGACGTGACCAAGTCCCCAAGTGATCTGGTGGCTCTCGCCTATCAAGGGGTATGGTATTGGTTCGGACACGACCAAACCTCCAAGTGATATAACATGATGCTTTTAAAAAGCGAACTCAAGGGGTAAACCGGAGGCCGCTTTAAAACAACTCCGTGTAACCACACATGATGTAAAAGAACAGAGACCCCGCTTTATAAAGCAGAAGCCCCCATGTGATCAATAATATGTCAAGCCAGTAAGGCGGGATACCCATGTTTGAACCGCGCATCGTGGCAGCAGGTCTTATTTGGCAATTTTTAACTTTTTGCAAGAGATAAATTCTTCTTGAACCGGGATCTTGAACCGGATATTGAGACCTTCAAAGCTTTGTGGGAGACATCTTTCCCTTGAACCGGATTTTAAACCGGAATCTTCATTTTTAGCCTAAAATTTTCTGATAGCCTTTAAACTCGAACTTGCGAGAAGTTAACTCCTTTTTGAACCGGACATTGTTAAACTGGATTTGAGCGCTTCAGAGCTTTGTGGGAGAAAGATGTCTCTTGAGCCGGATTCTAAACCGGAGTCATTTCTGATGACCTGGAACTTCTTCATCGAGCCGGGATTTTATAACTGTCATATACTTTCTAAGCCGGAAATTTTCTGACGGCCTTTAAACTTTCATCAATATAACAGTAGCCTCCGGGACCGGGTTATCCTTCCCTCCATCGTCCTGGGGTTCTTAAATTTGCTAAAACTGGCAAGATTCGCCGAGTCATGTCATCGTAGCCCCCGAGTTTCAAAGGTGACTCAAGGAGTTGGCTTGAGACTCTCCATATTTGACCGTGATATAAACCGGCATAACTTGTATATCATTGGCGTTGATAGCACGATGTGAATCCATAAAAGGTTGAGGTGACTGCGGCGGGTTGTAAATGATCCCATATGAGCCGTGTCAGCAACTCGGCCAATGCTTCCTTCCAACTGGTGATTTGAAGTTAATCAAAACTGTAGTGGCGGCGACTTGTGCGCCCAATAAACAGCTCATGCAGATAGGTGCGGCCCGGTATGTTGATGTAGACCAGGCCGCGAGAGACGGACGACAAAGACGGCTGCAGCTTCAGAGACGGCACAGCCAGATGAGTCGGCTGTAGCATAGTAAATCGGCACGGACGGGAGAGTCGACCGCAGGAGTTGTAACCCAGCGCGGACGGAGAGCCGCCTGCGGGCATTGTGAACTGGTGCGGACGGGGAGTCGGCTGCAGGCGTTGTAAACCGGCGTGGATGGTTGAGTTAATCACGGGCGCGGTCCTGGTAAGCTGATGTAAACCGGACCATAGGGACGGTGACTTGCTCACGCTCATTCATCAGGTGGCATGACACGGACGAAACCCACAGTATAAACACAGTTATCCTGCGTACAAAACATACAAAAGGGCAAAGTAGTTGTTTGACCAATGAAATCAACATGTACCTACAAGAAATATATAGGACAAATATCACCTGATGTATTTTGCGGCTGAAGAGGCCTGTGGCGATCCGAAGCCTGCTCCTGCGGCTCGGAGATAGTGTGAGTCTGTGCCCCATGACCAACTCTCCCTCCGGGTCGTGGCTCGGCGGCCGTGACATCTTGTTTTTGGTCTTCCGGTCAAATCTGGAGTTGTTTGTTTGGCCTTCTGAATTTTTGCCTCTGTACGTTGCTGTTTTGGCCGCAACATGACGAGGCCGCAGCGGCAAAGGCGGGGGAGATGCCAGCGTGGGAGGCCGACAAAGCGGGGCACCGGGCCAGTCCGCGGCCAGAAGCGGCAGAGGTGCTCGCGAGCCATGGCCGAGTCCTCCTCTGAATTGTGGAGGTTTGACCAATCCTGTTCCGGTCCTTCTCCAGGTCGTAGCTACTCCTCCCCTTTTTTAACATGTCGCTTCTTGTTTCTTGATGCGTGTAGCAACCGCAGCTTTTCCTCATGTGTACACGTCGCCGTACGCACGAATCGGCGGGTTTTGATGGATTGGTACTGCTGCTTCCGATTAGACCACAAGTCATAGTCGTCCAGTGAAAAAACTCCTTCGCCTCAGGAACGTGCTCCAAAAACTGATCCGTCCAAAAACTGATCTGGCTTCGGATCGTCGGATCGCAAGCACATGCCGTGCCGCGCCATGTAATCATAACTTCTGATGTCGATGTTTTCAAACCAGCTCTTCTTCACCAGAAAAATTGCGAGCTTCTTGATCCCTGGAAGAAATCCCTTCAAGAACTCATCACCATCGTGCGCCAGCCCCACGGTGGGCGCCAAATGTCGTGGAATTGTCACGGCAGATGTCCTTAGTGTCAGGACTTAGTTGCGAGGCCAACGCATCTATGTGGTAGCTTGAGAGGGGTTGAGCGGGACGAGAGAAGCGAGGTTTTACCAAGGTTCGGCCCCTCACGGTGGAGGTAAAAGCCTATGTCCTGCTTCATTGATATTGATGATGATGATGATCACGGTTACAAGAGTGCTTTATCTTGAGAGCTATTGTCTAAACCTAACTTGTCCAACTCGTGGAACTTGTCCCTCTTCCCCCCTTTTGGGGAGCCCTGCCCCCCCTTATATATGTTGGAGGGGCGGGTTACATGTAGAGTCCTATCAGGATTAGGACTAGTCTATCTCTAATACAAACCGGATACAAGTCCTGGTCGTAACTCCTTGTAAGGTAAATATTCCTCATGCCTTTCCTCTTAAACCGGCCCACCGTTAAACGTGAACCGGCCCTTTGGGCCTTGGACCTTGTCATCCGTCTGTCCCGCACGCCGGATCACCAGTGAGTCATGATGACCAGGTGGATTGCTTGTAAACCGCCAGGTCAGGGCGGGTCGCCAGTAACTCGCCAAGTGTCAGCGGGGTCTTCAGATAAACCGCCAAGTCCGGCCGGGTTAACTTCCGGCCGGTTTACACCGCGGGGTATATCCCCGACAAGTGTGTTCGCACGCGAACACGTCACCATGTACCCTCGACGCCGGGGGTGATGCACCGCAGCTCGCGTCGAAGGAGATGTGACCAGCAGCGCGATACGCGGGACAGCCGACAGATGCTTTTGTAGACCCGAAGCCCCGCTTGCCCGGGAGGGACCCCGTCAGGGCTCGCGACAGCTATGGGCTGCTCCAGGTCGATTCGCTCGCCCCTAGAGCCTCATGGATCCGCAGCCCTCCAACATGAAGAACTAGCGAAGAACGAGAAGAAAGATACAAAGGAGAGATAAAAAGTAGTTGAACACGAAAAAGTAGTAGATGTGTTTGTTCGATTGGTGTTGTTTCAATCGGCCATCACCCCAACATATATAAGAGGCGGCTGGACTTCCTGTACAAGCAAAAGATTCATCTAGACTTTCCTTACAAGAAAATTACATCAATTCACGTCCAAAACCCTAGTCAAATTCGGATTGGTTTATCCGAACTTTCCAAAACTGTTCGGTTTAAACTAGCTGTACCTTGCGGGTCTTGTTTGTGATGACAAACGACCTCGGATGGAAATGAGTCCAAAAGCAATCTTGACCGTTTCGACGAGACGAACAACTTTCGTGTTGAACGTTTTTTCATCAGAGGTCATCTCGAGGGTCAAATCGCTCGTGCAAGACAGCTAATTATTCACGCAGCACATCCGACATACCCACATATGTGTCTGGTTCCGGGCGTCATATTTTTGCTCACTGGAGGGTCGCGCTGTGCGGGCTCTAACTTTTTCATATGACCTCGGATTGAGACGATCTTTATATCAAAATCGATCGTTTAGACGAGACGAAGACAATTCATATAGATCAGTTTTCAATATGGGGCAGTCTTGGGGGTGTAATCAGCCGAAAAGTGTTCTGGATACAAAATCTGAGTACTTCGAACACAACTTCGGCCTTAGAGATGAGACCGGATGACTATGGCCCAAATACCAAAGTCTTTCCTTTTGACGATACGAAACTTTCTCACTTTGAGCACTTCTCCATTTGAGGTCATCTTAATTAAGTTCTTGGCTGTGCCAAAATCTGGTGTCAACAAGATGGAGATCAAAGGCACAAGATGATGATGGCCATATCATATCACTTATATTGATTGCATGTGATGTTTATCCTTTATGCATCTTATTTTGCTTAGTTCGGCGGTAGCATTATAAGATGATCTCTCACTAAATTTCAAGGTATAAGTGGTCTCCCTGAGTATGCACCGTTGCTACAGTTTGTCGTGCCGAGACACCACGTGATGATCAGGTGTGATAAGCTCTACGTTCACATATAATTGGTGCAAGACAATTTTGCACATGCAGAATACTCGGGTTAAACTTGACGAGCCTAGCATATGCAGATATGGCCTCGGGACACTAAGACCGAATGGTCGAGCGTGAATCATATAGTAGATATGATCAACATAGTGATGTTCACAATTGAAAACTACTCCATCTCACGTGATGATCGGACATGGTTTAGTTGATATGAATCACGTGATCACTTAGATGATTAGAGGGATGTCTATCTAAGTGGGAGTTCTTAAGTAATATGATTAATTAAACTTTAATTATCATGAACTTAGTCCTGGTAGTTTTTTTGCATATCTATGTTGTAGATCAATAGCTCGCGTATAGCTCCCCTGTTTTATTTTTGATATGTTCCTAGAGAAAAATAAGTTGAAAGATGATTGTAGCAATGATGCGGACTGAGTCCGTGATCTGAGGATTATCCTCATTACTGCACAGAAGAATTATGTCCTTGATGCACCGCTAGGTGACGGACCTATTGCAGGAGCACATGCAGACGTTATGAACGTTTGGCAAGCTCGGTATGATGACTACTTGATAGTTTAGTGCGCCAATCTTTACGGCTTAGAACCGGGACTTCAAAAACCGTTCTGAAACGCCATGGAGCATATAAGATGTTCCAAGAGCTGAAATTGGTATTTCAGACTCATGCCCGAGTCGAGAGGTATGAGACCTCTGACAAGTACTTTGCCTACAAGATGGAGGAGAATAGCTCAACCAGTGAGCATGTGCTCAGATTGTTTGAGTACTACAATCGCTTGAATCAAGTGGGAGTTAATCTTCCAGAAAAGATAGTGATTTATAGAGTTCTCTAGTCACTATCACCAAGTTACTAGAACTCCATGATGAACTATAATATGCAAGGGATAACGGAAACGATTCCCAAGCTCTTCGTGATGATGAAATTGGCGAAGGTAGAAATCAAGAAAAAACATCAAGTGTTGATGGTTGACAACACCACTAGTTTCAAGTAAAAGGGCAAAGAAAAAAAGGGAACTTCAAGAAGAATGGCAAGCAAGTTGCCACTCCCGTGAAGAAGTCCAAAGCTAGACCTAAGCCTGAAACTGAGTGCTTCTACTGCAAAGGGAATGGTCACTGGAAGCAGAACTACCCCAAATACTTGGCGGATAAGAAGGATGGCAAAGTGAACAAAAGTATATTTGATATACATGTTATTGATGTGTACTTTACTAGTGTTCATAGTAACCCCATGGTATTTGATACCGGTTCAGTTGCTAAGATTAGTAAAAACAGGAGTTGCAAAATGAACAGAGACTAGTTGAGGGCTAAGTGACGATGTGTGTTGGAAGAGATTCCAAGGTTGATAAGATCACCATCACACACTCCCTTTACCTTCGGGATTAGTGTTGAACCTAAAATAAATGTTATTTGGTGTTTGCGTTGAGCATAATATGATTGGATCATGTTTATTGCAATACGATTATTCATTTAAGTCAAAGAATAATTGTTATTCTATTTATATGAATAAAACCTTCTGTGGTCATACACCCAAGGTGAATGGTTTATTGAATCTTGATCGTAGTGATACACATATTCATAATATTGATGCCAAAAGATGCAAACTTGATAATGATAGTGTAACATATTTGTGGCACTGCCGTTTAGGTCATATTGGTGCAAAGCGCATGAAGAAACTCCAGGCTGATGGGCTTTTGGAATCACTTGATTATGAATCACTTGATGCTTGTGAACCATGCCTCATGGGCAAGATGACTAAAAACTCCGTTTTCCAGAACAATAGAGCAAGCCATTGACTTATTGGAAATAATAGATACCGATGTATGCAGTCCGATAAGTGTTGAGGCTCGCGGCGGGTATCATTATTTTATGACCTTCACAGATGATTTGAGCAAATATGGGTATATCTAGTTAATGAAACATAAGTCTGAAACATTTGAAAGTTCAAAGAATTTCAGAGTGAAGTGGAAAATCATCGTAACAAGAAAATAAAGTTTCTACGATCTGATCGCGGAGGCGAATATTTGACTTACGAGTTTGGTCTTCATTTGAAACAATGTGGAATAGTTTCGCAACTCACGCCACCTGGAACACCACAGCATAATGGTGTGTCCAAACATCATAATCGTACTTTATTGGATATGGTGTGATCTATGATGTCTCTTATCGATTTACCACTATCGTTTTGGGGTTATGCATTAGAGACAACTGCATTCACGTTAAATAGGGCACCATCTAAATCTGTTGAGATGACACCGTATGAACTATGGTTTGGCAAGAAACCAAAGCTGTCGTTTCTTAAAGTTTGGGGTTGCGATGCTTATGTGAAAAAGTTTCAAACTGATAAGCTCGAACCCAAATCGGAGAAGTGCGTCTTCATAGGATACCCAAAAGAAACAGTTGGGTACACCTTTTGTCATAGATCCGAAGGCAAGATATTTTGTTGCTAAGAATGCATGCTTTCTAGAGAACGAGTTTCTCTCGAAAGAAGTGAGTGGGAGGAAAGTATAACTTGATGAGGTAATTGTACCTTCTTCCGAATTGGAAAGTAGTTCATCACAAGAAACCAGTTCCAGTGATTCCTACACCAATTAGTGAGGAAGCTAATGATGATGATCATGAAACTTCAGATCAAGTTACTACCGAACCTCGTAGGTCAACTAGAGTACCGTCCGCACCAGAGTGGTACGGTAATCCTTTTCTGGAAGTCATGTTACTAGACCATGATGAACCTACGAACTATGAGGAAGCGATGATGAGCCCAGATTCCGCAAAATGGCTTGAGGCCATGAAATCTGAGATGGGATCCATGTATGAGAACAAAGTATGGACTTTGGTTGACTTGCCCGTTGATCGGTGAGCCATTGAGAATAAATGGATCTTCAAGAGGAAGACGGACACTGATAGTGTTGTTACTATCTACAAATCTCGAATTGTCGCAAAAATGTTTCCGACAAGTTCAAGGTGTTGACTAAGATGAGATTTTCTCACTCGTATCGATGCTTAAAAGTTTGTCCGAATAATGTTAGCAGTTGTTGCATTTTATGAAATCTGGAAAATGGATGTCAAAACTTCATTCCTTAATGGATTTCTTAAAGAAGACTTGTATATGATGCAACCAGAAGGTTTTGTTGATCCTAAAGGTGCTAACAAAGTGAGCAAGCTCCAGCGATCCATCTATGGACTGGTGCAAACATCTCGGAGTTGGAATATATGCTTTGATAAAGTGATCAAAGCATATAGTTTTATACAGACTTGCGGTGAAGCCTGTATTTACAAGAAAGTGAGTGGGAGCACTATAGCCTTTCTGATAAGTATATGTGAGTGACATATTGTTGATCGGAAATGATGTAGAGTTTTCTGGAAAGCATAAAGGAGAATTTGAAAGGAGTTTTTCAAAGAAAGAATTACCTGTAAAGCTACTTACATATGGGGCATCAAGATCTATAAATATAGATCAAGACGTTTGATAAGACTTTCAATGACTACATACCTTGATAAGATTTTGAAGGAGTTCAAAATGTATCAGTCAAAGAAGGAGTTCTTGCCTGAGTTGTAAGGTGTGAAATTGAGTAAAGACTCAAAACCCGGCCATGACAGAAAATAGAAAGAGAATGAAAAGTCATTCCCTATGCCTCAGTCATAGGTTCTATAAAGTATGCTATGTTGTGTACCAGACCTATTGTATACCTTAGCATGATTTTGGCAAGGGATTACAATAGTGATCTAGGAGTAGATCACTGGACAGCGGTCAAAATAATCCTTAGAGGACTAAGGAAATATTTCTCGGTTATGGAGGTGATAAAAGAGTTCGTCGTAAAGAGTTACATCGATGCAAGCTCTTGACACCGATCTAGATGACTCTAAGTCTCGATCTAGATACATATTGAAAGTGGGAACAATTAGCTAGAGTAGCTCCGTCCAGAGTATTGTAGACATAGAAATTTGCAAAATACATATAGATTTGAATGTTGCAGACCCGTAGACTAAACTTCTCTCACAAGCAAAACATGATCACTGTTTGGGTGTTAATTACATAGCGATGTGAACTAGATTATTGACTCTAGTAAACCCTTTGGGTATTAGTCACATGGAGATGTGGACTAATCACATAAAGATGTGAACTATTGGTGTTAAATCACACGACGATGTGAACTAGATTATTGACTCTAGTGCAAGTGGGAGACTGAAGGAAATATGCCCTAGAGGCAATAATAAAGTTGTTATTTATATTTCCTTATATCATGATAAATGTTTATTATTCATGCTAGAATTGTATTAACCGGAAACTTAGTACATGTGTGAATACACAGACAAATAGAGTGTCCCTAATATGCCTCTACTTGACTAGCTCATTAATCAAAGATGGTTAAGTTTCCTAGCCATGGACATGTGTTATCATTTGATCAATGGGATCACATCATTAGAGAATGATGTGATGGACAAGACCCATCCGTTAGCTTAGCATAATGATCGTTTAGTTTATTGCTATTGCTTTCTTCATGACTTATACATGTTCCTGTGACTATGAGATTATGCAACTCCCGAATACCGGAGGAACACTTAGTGTGCTATCAAACTTCACAACGTAACTGGGTGATTATAAAGATTCTCTGTAGGTGTCATTGATGGTGTTTATTGAGTTGGCATAGACCGAGATTAGGATTTGTCACTCCGATTGTCGGAGAGGTATCTCTGGGCCCTCTCGGTAATGCACATCCCTATAAGCCTTGCAAGCAATGTGACTAGTGAGTTAGTCACGCGATGATGCATTACAGAACTAGTAAAGAGACTTGCTGGTGACGAGTAAGAACTAGGTATGATGATACCAATGATCGAATCTTGGGCAAGTAACATACCGATGACAAAGGGAACAACGTATGTTGTTATGCGGTTTGATCGATAAAGATCTTCTTAGAATATGTAGGAGCCAATATGAGAATCTAGATGTGTCTCGATCATGTCTACATAGTTCTCAAAGCCGTAAGGGTCCGCACGCTTAATGTTCGATGATGATTTGTATTATGAGTTATGTGATTTGATGTACCTAAGGTTGTTCGGAGTCCCGGATGAGATCACAGACATGACGAGGAGTCTCGAAATGGTCGAGACATAAAGATCGATATATTGGAAGGCTATATTCGGACATCGAAAAGGTTCCGAGTGATTCGGGTATTTTTTGGAGTACCGGAGAGTTACTGGAATTCGCGGGGGAAGTAGTGGGACTTAATGGGCCATACGGGAAAGGATAGATGGGCCTCAAGGGGTGACCGCGCGCCCCCCATGGGCTGGTCCGAATTGGACTAGGAGGGGGCGGCGCCCCCCTCTTTCCTTCTCCCTCTCCCTCTCCTTCCTTCTTCTCCTACTTGGACTAGGAAAGGGGGAAACCTACTCCTACTAGGAGTAGGAATCCTCCCTTTGGACGCGCCCCTTGAGGCCGGACCTCCTCCTCCTCCCCTCCTTTATATACGGGGGAGGGGGCACCCCATAGACACACAAGTTGACAGTTGTCTTAGCCATGTGCGGTGCCCCCCTCCACAGATTTCCACCTCGGTCATATCGCTGTAGTGCTTAGGCGAAGCCCTGCGTCGGTAACTTCATCATCACCGTCATCACGCCGTCGTGCCGACGAAACTCTCCCTTTGCCTCAGTTGGATCAAGAGTATGGGGGACGTCACCGAGCTGAACATGTGCAAATCACGAAGGTGTCGTGCGTTCGGTACGGACCGGTTGGACCGCGAAGACGTTCGACTACATCAACCGCGTTACTAAACGCTTCCGATTTCGGTCTACGAGGGTACGTGGACACACTCCCCCGTCTCATTGATATGCATCACCTAGATGGATCTTGCATGTGCATAGGATTTTTTTGAAATTACTGCGTTCCCCAACAGTCTGCATGGTTCCTGAACCCGTAGGGTCTACACACTTATGGTTTAGTGACGCTAGAGTTGTAATGGGAATAGTATATGGTTACCGAAGGTTTTAGGAGTCCCGGATGAGATCCCGAACGTGATGATGAACTCTAGAATGGTCCGGAGGTGAAGATCGATATATTGCACGAAGGGTATTGGAGTCCGGAATTGTTCTGGGAGTACTGGGTGACAACCAACGTGACCGAAAGGAGTTTCGGAGGCCCCGACAAGCGTTGGGGGGGGGGCTTATGGGCCAAGGGGAGGGGGCACACCATCCCACTAAGGGGTTGTGCGCCCCTCCCACCCCATCTCATGTAACCTAGAGAGGTGGGGGCGTCTCCCCTGGGCAGCCGCCCCTCCTGGCTTGGGGGCCAAGTTTCCTAGGGGTGGGGGCGCCCAAACCCATCTAGGGTTTCCCCTGTGGCCGCCGCCCCTCCCTAGGGAAAACCTAGGGCGCCTCCTCCTCCCCCTTCCCCCTATATATAGTGAGGGAGAGAGAGGGCAGCCGAACCCCTTCCCCTAGCGCAGCCCTTCCCCCCTCCAACACCTCATCCTCCTCCGTAGTGCTTGGCTAAGCCCTGCCGGAGAACCGCAAGCTCCACCGCCACGCCGTTGTGCTGCCGGAGCTCTCCCTCAACTTCTCCTTCCACCTTGATGGATCAAGAAGGAGGATACGTCCCCGGGTTGTTCGTGTGTTGAACACATAGGCACCGTCTGTTCGGCGCTTGGATCGGATCTTCTGCGATTTGAATCGCCGCGAGTATGACTCCATCAACCGCGTTCTTGTAACGCTTTCGCTTAGCGATCTTCAAGGGTATGAATATGCACTCCCTATATCTCATTTCTAGTATCTCCTAGACTATTCTTGGTGACACGTAGGAATTTTTTTGAGTTATTACTACGTTCCCCAACAGTGGCATCATGAGCTAGGTCTATGCCTAGATTCTATGCACAAGTAGAACACAAGTAGTTATGGGCGATGATTTGGTCAATTTGCTTTCCGTTACTAGTCCTATCTTGATTTGGCGACATTGTGGGATGAAGCGGCCCGGGCCGACCTTACACGTACGCTTACGTGAGACAGATTCCACCGACTGACATGCACTTGTTGCATAAGGTGGCTAGCGGGTGTCTGTCTCTCCCACTTTAGTCAGATCGGATTCGATGAAGAGGGTCCTTATGAAGGGTAAATAACAATTGGCATATCACCATTGTGACTTTTGCGCAGGTAAAAAACGTTCTTACTAGAAACCCATAGCAGCCACGTAAAACATGCAACAACAATTAGAGGATGTCTAACTGTTTTTGTAGGGTATGCTATTGCTATGTGATGTGATATGGCCAAAAGGATGTGATGAATTATATATGTGATGTATGAGATTGATCATGTTCTTGTAATAGGAATCACGACTTGCATGTCGATGAGTATGAAAACCGGCAGGAGCCATAGGAGTTGTCTTAATTTATTGTATGACCTGCATGTCAATGAAAACGCCATGTAATTACTTTAGTTTATTGCTAACCGTTAGCCATAGTACTAGAAGTAATAGTTGGCGAGACAACTTCATGAAGACATGGTGATGGAGATAATGATGATGGAGATCATGGTGTCATGCCGGTGACGAAGGTGATCATGCCACGCCTCGAAGATGGAGATCAAAGGCGCAAGATGATATTGGCCATATCATGTCACTTTATGATTTGCATGTGATGTTTGTCATGTTTACATCTTATTTTCTTAGAACGACGGTAGCGTAAATAAGATGACCCCTCACTAAATTTTTTCAAGAAATGTGTTCCCCCTAACTATGCACCGTTGCGAAGGTTCGTTGTTTCGAAGCACCATGTGATGATCGGGTGTGATAGATTCTAACGTTCGCATACAACAGGTGTAAGCCAGATTTACACATGCGAAACACTTAGGTTGACTTGACGAGCCTAGTATGTACAGACATGGCCTCGGAACACGAGAGACCAAAAGGTCGAACATTGATAACCCACAAGTATAGGGGACCGCAACCGTTTTCGAGGGTAGAGTATTCAACCCAAATTTATTGACTCGACACAAGGGGAGCCAAAGAATATTCTCAAGTATTAGCAGCTGAGTTGTCAATTCAACCACACCTGGAAACTTAATATCTATAGCAAAGTATTTAGTAGCAAAGTAATATGATAATAGTGGTAACGGTAGCAAAAGGTAATGATAGCAAAAGTAATGTTTTTGGTATTTTGTGGTGATGATAGCAATAGCAACGGAAAAGTAAATAAGCGAAGAACAATATGTGAAAATCTCGTAGGCATTGGATCGGTGATGGAGAATTATGCCGGATGCGGTTCATCATGTAACAGTCATAACATAGGGTGACACAGAACTAGCTCCAATTCATCAATGTAGTGTAGGCATGTATTCCGAATATAGTCATACGTGCTTATGGAAAAGAACTTGCATGACATCTTTTGTCCTACCCTCCCATGGCAGCGGGGTCCTAATGGAAACTAAGGGATATTAAGGCCCCCTTTTAATAGAGTACCGGAACAAAGCATTAGCACATAGTGAATACATGAACTCCTCAAACTATGGTCATCACCAAGAGTGGTCCAGATTATTGTCACTTCGGGGTTGCCGGATCATAACACATAGTAGGTGACTATAGACTTGCAAGATAGGATCAAGAACACACATATATTCATGAAAACACAATAGGTTCAGATCTGAAATCATGGCACTCGGGCCCTAGTGACAAGCATTAAGCATAGCAAAGTCATAGCAACATCAATCTCAGAACATAGTGGATACTAGGGATCAAACCCTAACAAAACTAACTCGATTACATGATAGATCTCATCCAACCCATCACCGTCCAGCAAGCCTATGATGGAATTACTCACGCATGGTGGTGAGCATCATGAAATTGGTGATGGAGGATGGTTGATGATGACGACGGTGACGAATCCCCCTCTCCGGAGCCCCGAACGGACTCCAGATCAGCCCTCCCGAGAGGTTTTAGGGCTTGGCGGCGGCTTCGTATCGTAAAACACGATGAATTCTTCTCTCTGGGTTTTTTCTCCCCGAAAGCAAATATATAGAGTTGGAGTTGAGGTCGGAGGAGCTTCAGGGGGACCACGAGGTAGGGGGCGCGCCCTAGGAGGGAGGGCGCGCCCCCACCCTTGTGGACAGGGTGTGGGCCACTGGTCTTCATCTTTTGCAAGGATTTTTTATTAATTCAAAAAAAAACATTCCGTGGAGTTTCAGGTCATTCCGAGAACTTTTGTTTCTGCACATAAATAACACCATGGAAAGTCTGCTGAAAACAGCGTCAGTCCGGGTTAGTTCCATTCAAATCATGCAAGTTAGAGTCCAAAACAAGGGCAAAAGTATTTGGAAAAGTAGATACGACGGAGACGTATCAACTCCCCCAAGCTTAAACATTTGCTTGTCCTCAAGCAATTCAGTTGATAAACTGAAAGTGATAAAGAAAAACTTTTACAACCTCTGTTTGCTCTTGTTTTTGTAAATATGTAAAGCCAGCATTCAAGTTTTCAGCAAAGATTATGACTAACCATATTTGCAATAACTCTTATGTCTCATGTTTAATCATAGCAATAGCATAATCAACTAGCGAGCCATAATAATAAATCTCGGATGACAACACTTTCTCAAAACAATCATGATATGATATAACAAGATGGTATCTCACTAGCCCTTTCTGAGACCGCAAAACATAAATGCAGAGCACCTTTAAAGATCAAGGACTGGCTAGACATTGTAATTCATGGTAAAAGAGATCCAGTCAAGTCATACTCAATGTAAACTAACAGTGTTGAATGCAAATGACTGTGGTGCTCTCCAACTGGTGCTTTTTAATAAGAGGGTGATGACTCAACATGAAAGTAAATAGATAGGCCCTTCGCAGAGGGAAGCAGGGATTTGTAGAGGTGCCAGAGCTCGGTTTTGAAATAGAGATAAATAATATTTTGAGCGGCATACTTTCATTGTCAACATAACAACCAAGAGATGGCGATATCTTCCATGCTACTCACATTATAGGCGGTTCCCAAACAGAATGGTAAAGTTTATACTCCCCCTCCACCAACAAGCATCAATCCATGGCTTGCTCGAAACAACGAGTGCCTCTAACTAACAAGAGTCCCAGGGGGAGTTTTGTTTGCAATTATTTTGATTTAGTTTGCATAAAGCATGGGACTGGGCATCCCGGTGACCAACCATTTTCTCGTGAGTGAGGAGCGGAGTACACTCCTCTTGAGAATAACCCGCCTAACATGGAAGATACGGACAGCCCTAGTTGATACATGAGCTATTCGAGCATACAAAACAGGATATTTATTTGAAGGTTTAGAGTTTGGCACATACAAATTTACTTGGGACGGCAGGTAGATACTATAAATAAGTAGGTATGGTGGACTCATATGGAACAACTTTGGGTTTTATGGGATTTAGATGCACAAGAAGTATTCCCGCTTAGTACAGGTGAAGGCTAGCAAAAGACTGGGAAGCGACCAGCTAGAGAGTGACAACAGTCATGAACATGCATTAAAATTAATCAACACTGAATGCAAGCATGAGTAGGATATAATCCACCATGAACATAAATATCGTGAGGGCTATGTTGATTTTGTTTCAACTACATGTGTGAACATGTGCCAAGTAAGTCACTTAAATCATTCAGAGGAGGATACCACCCTATCATACCACATCCCAACCATTTTAATAGCATGTTAGCACGCAAGGTAAACCATTATAAGCTCCTAGCTAATCAAGCATGGCACAAGAAACTATGATCTCTAGTTGTCATTGCAAACATGTTTATTCATAATAGGTTGAATCAGGAACGATGAACTAATCATATTTACAAAAACAAAAGAGGTCGAGTTCATACCAGCTTTTCTCATCTCAGTCAGTCCATCATATATCGTCATAATTGCCTTTCACTTGCATGACCGAACGATGTGAATAATAATAAGAGTGCACGTGCATTGGACTAAGCCGGAATCTGCGAGCATTCAATAAACAGGAGAAGACAAGGCAATATGGGCTCTTGGTTAAATCAACAATAATGCATATAAGAGTCACTTCAACAATTTAATTATGGTCTTCTCCTATCGACCCCCAAAGAAAAGAAAAGAAATAAAACTATTTAAATGGGAAAGCTCCCAACAAGGAAAAGAAGAACGGGAAATATTTTTGGGTTTTCTTTTAATTATTACTACTGCAACAAGAAAATAAACTAGATAGAAGCTATTACTAATTTTTTTGGTTTTTCTTAAGGTTTAACAAACACACAAGAAGAAAGCAAGAAAAATAAAACAAACTAGCATGGATATTATAGTGAAAAAGTATGAGCACCGACATCTAGCAATGAGTGTGCGTAAACATAAATGTAATGCCGGTGGGAAATATGTACTCCCCCAAGCTTAGGCTTTTTGCCTAAGTTGGTTCATTGCCAAGGATGGCATGGCAGATACCCGTAGGTGTAGCTGGGGTCGTACTGCGATGCAGCGGCTATCGCCTCCTGAGCTGCAGCGTGGCGTCGAGCTGCCTCCGCCCTCCTCTCGTACTCATCTGCCTCCTCTCTGGTAATAACATATCTTCCTTTTGCCTGATAATCAAAGAAGGCAGGAGCAGGGAGAGTAATACGGACAGCACGTCGTTTGTCAAAGATTAGTCGATACTGGAAAGGTGATTCATTCCTCTCGACAAACTGGTGGTAGACCATGGAATTATAGTCTAAATAAGTCGGAGGCAACTCAATATCATCCTCACGGACGTCCACACAAAGAAAATCAGCTAAGCGGGTTGCATAAATTCCCCCAAAGAAATCTCCATTAAATCTATTATGATGCAACCTACGTGCAACAATGGCTCCCAAATTATAAGATCTGTCTCCTAACACGGCACTCCTAAGAATACTGAGGTCAGGCACACACATATGACATGCTTCATCTTTACCATTTATGCACCTACCTATGAAGAGAGCAAAATAATGTATAGCAGGAAAATGAATGCTCCCTATGGTAGCTCGTGCTATATCTCTAGATTCCCCCACGGTTATACCAGCAAGAAAGTTTCTAAATTCAGATTTACGGGGTTCACTAACACTACCCCATTGTGGAAGTTTGCAAGCAGAAGTAAAATCCTCTAAGTCCATGGTATAAGATTTTTCATAAAGATCAAACAAGACAGTTGGAGAATTACGTGAAGATGAAAATTCAAACCTCCTCACAAATGTACTAGTGAGATAGTGGTACTGGGGGCATTTGTCTGCCTCAAAGCTCACAAGATCAGCGTTACGCAAATATGCGTTAAATTCTTCCTTGATTCCCGCTCGATCCATAAAATTTTCTGAAGTCCATTCACAGGGCCGCACTGGAGCGTCCCTTGGTGGCTCCTCGTCAGCATCACGCATTGCAAGCCCGTGTCCTTGCTTCCTTGAAGAACCACCTTGGAACATTTTCCTAAGCATATTTCTTCCTCTGAAAAATTCTGAAATTTTTAGTAACTTCAAACAAAAGTGAACCAAGCTCTATAAAATTGATAGCAACTACTCCTACAAGTGCCTAGAGACTATATCAAGCATTAGAACTACTTGGAACCATATAAATTTGACATGTAAGCTCAAGAACATGGTCACCTAGGCAGCACAAATTTGCAATGAATAAAGCACTAGAACAAGAACTAATTGGACCAATGGAGGAGTCACATACCAAGGAACAATCTCTCCAAGCAGTTTTGTGAGAGGTGCTTTGAGCAAGGAGATCGAAAATCGCAGCAAAATGAGCTAGAACTCGTGCTTGAGCTGGATATTGGTGTTTGTGGGAGGAAGAAGGAGTGTATGGGTGCAGGAATAAGTGGAGGAGGGCCACCTTCGGCCCACGAGGCAAGGGGGCGCGCCCAGGGGGGTAGGGCGCGCCCCTGACCCTCGTGGCCAGGTGCCAGCTCCCCCTGTTGTGTTCTCAGTGCCAAATATTCTCAAATATTCCAGAAAAATCATATTTAAATTTCAGGGCATTTGGAGAACTTTTATTTTCGGGGTATTTTTATATTGCATGAATAATTCAGGTAACAGACGGAAAATACTTATTTTTATTTTATTTAATATAAACAACAGAAAGTAAAAGGAAGGTACAGAGAGTTGTGCCTTCTAGTTTCATCCATCTCATGCTCATCAAAAGGAATCCACTAACAAGGTTGATCAAGTCTTGTTAACGAACTCATTCCGAATAACATGGAACTGGAGAAATTTCGAATAACACTATGTTACCTCAACGGGGATATGCACATCCCCAATAATAAGAATATCATATTTCTTCTTGACAGTAGGAAGAGGAAATTCAAAACCTCCAATAATAATTGATGGAATTTTTCCAATAGAATTTATACTATGAACTTGAGGTTGTTTCCTCGGAAAGTGTACCGTATGCTCATTACCATTAACATGAAAAGTGACATTGCGTTTGTTGAAATCAATAACAGCCCCTGCAGTGTTCAAAAAAGTTCTTCCAAGAATAATAGACATACTATCATCCTCGGGAATATCAAGAATAACAAAGTCCGTTAAAATAGTAACGTTTGCAACCACAACAGGCACATCCTCACAAATACCGACAGGTATAGCAGCTGATTTCTTGGCCATCTGCAAAGATATTTCAGTAGGTGTCAACTTATTCAAATCAAGTCTACGATATAAAGAGAGAGGCATAACACTAACACCAGCTCCAAGATCACATAAAGCAGTTTTAACATAATTTCTTTTAATGGAGCATGGTATAGTAGGTACTCCTGGATCTCCAAGTTTCTTTGTCATTCCACCCTTAAAAGTATAATTAGCAATCATGGTGGAAATTTCAGCTTCCGGTATCTTTCTTTTATTAGTAACAATATCTTTCATGTACTTAGCATAAGGATTCATTTTGAGCATATCAGTTAATCGCATACGCAAAAAGATAGGTCTAATCATTTCAACAAAGCGCTCAAAATCCTCATCATCCTTTTTCTTGGATGGTTTGGGAGGAAACAACATGGGTTTCTGAACCCATGGTTCTCTTTCTTTACCGTGTTTCCTAGCAACAAAGTCTCTTTTATCACAACGTTGATTCTTTGATTATGGGTTATCAAGATCAACAACAGGTTCAATTTCTACATCATTATCATTACTAGGTTGAGCATCATCATGAACATCATCATTAGCATTTTCACTAGGTTCATGTTCATTACCAGATTGTGTTTCAGCATCTGAAATAGAGATATCATTTGGATTCTCAGGTGGTTCAGCAATAGGTTCACTAGAAGCATGCAAAGTCCTATCATTATTCTTTTTCTTCCTTTTAGTAGGACTAGGTGCATCAATATTATTTCTCTGAGAATCTTTCTCAATTCTCTTAGGGTGGCCTTCAGGATACAAAGGTTCCTGAGTCATTCTACTAGTTCTAGTAGCCACTCTAATAGCATAATCATTTTTCTTACTATTCATTTCATTGAGCAAATCATTTTGAGCCTTAAGTACTTGTTCTACTTGAGTGGTAACCATAGAAGCATGTTTGCTAACGAGTTTAAGTTCACCTTTAACATTAGCCATATAATCACCCAAGTGTTTAAGTATATCGGAATTGTATTTCAATTGTCTACCAAAATAAGCATTAAAATTTTCTTGTTTGACAATAAAATTATCAAACTCTTCTAAGCATTGTCTAGCAGACTTATAGTGAGGAATATCACCTTCATCAAATCTATGGAGATAATTTACCTTTACTACCTCTGTCGGGTTATCAAGACCATGAGATTCTTCAATAGGCAATGGATTAAGTGTTGGGGAACGTAGCATAAATTCAAAATTTTCCTACGTGTCACCAAGATCTATCTATGGAGAAACCAGAAACGAGGGAAGGAGAGTGCATCTACATACCCTTGTAGATCGCTGAGCGGAAGCGTTCAAGAGAACGGGGTTGATGGAGTCGTACTCGTCGTGATCCAAATCACCGATGATCCTAGCGCCAAACGGACGGCACCTCCGCGTTCAACACATGTACGGAGCAGCGACGTCTCCTCCTTCTTGATCCAGCAAGGCGGGAGGAGAGGTTGATGGAGATCCAGCAGCACGACGGCGTGGTGGTGGAAGTAGCGGGATTCCAATAGGGCTTCGCCAAGCGCTGCGGGAGGAGGGAGATGTGTCATGGGAGGGAGAGGGAGGCGCCAGGGCTTGGGGTGGTGCTGCCCTCCCTTCCCCCCACTATATATAGGGCCAAGGGAGAGGGGGGGGGCGCAGCCTTGGCCCTTCCTCCAAGGAAGGGTGCGGCCAGGGAGGAGTCCCTCCTCCCCAAGGCACCTCGGAGGTGCCTTCCCCCTTTAGGACTCTTCCTTTCCCTCTTCTCTTGGCGCATGGGCCTCTTGGGGCTGGTGCCCTTGGCCCATATAGGCCAAGGCGCACCCCCTACAGCCCATGTGGCCCCCGGGGCAGGTGGCCCCACCCGGTGGACCCCCGGGACCCTTCCGGTTGGTCCCGGTACAATACCGGTGACCCCGAAACTTGTCCCGATGGCCGAAATAGGACTTCCCATATATAAATATTCATTCCGGAACTCTTCGTGACGTCCGGGATCTCATCTGGGACTCCGAACAACTTTCGGGTTACCGCATACTAATATCTCTATAACCCTAGCGTCACCGAACCTTAAGTGTGTAGACCTTACGGGTTCGGGAGACATGCAGACATGACCGAGATGACTCTCCGGTCAATAACCAACAGCGGGATCTGGATACCCATGTTGGCTCCCACATGCTGCATGATGATCTCATCGGATGAACCACGATGTCAAGGACTTAATCAATCCCGTATACAATTCCCTTTGTCTAGCGGTACGATACTTGCTCGAGATTCGATCGTTGGTATCCCGATACCTTGTTCAATCTCGTTACCGGCAAGTCTCTTTACTCGTTTCGTAACACATCATCCATGATCAACTCCTTGATCACATTGTGCACATTATGATGATGTCCTACCGAGTGGGCCCAGAGATACCTCTCCGTTTACACGGAGTGACAAATCCCAGTCTCGATTCGTGCCAACCCAACAGACACTTTCGGAGATACCTGTAGTGTACCTTTATAGCCACCCAGTTACGTTGTGACGTTTGGCACACCCAAAGCACTCCTACGGTATCCGGGAGTTGCACAATCTCATGGTCTAAGGAAATGATACTTGACATTAGAAAAGCTTTAGCATACGAACTACATGATCTTGTGCTAGGCTTAGGATTGGGTCTTTGTCCATCATATCATTCTCCTAATGATGTGATCCCGTTATCAATGACATCCAATATCCATGGTCAGGAAACCGTAACCATCTATTGATCAACGAGCTAGTCAACTAGAGGCTTACTAGGGACATGGTGTTGTCTATGTATCCACACATGTATCTGAGTTTCCTATCAATACAATTCTAGCATGGATAATAAACGATTATCATGAACAAGGAAATATAATAATAACTAATTTATTATTGCCTCTAGGGCATATTTCCAACAGTCTCCCACTTGCACTAGAGTCAATAATCCAGTTCACATCGATATGTGATTAACACTCAAGGTCACATCCCCATGTGACTAACACCCAAAGAGTTTACTAGAGTCAATAATCTAGTTCACATTACCATGTGATTAACACTCGATGAGTTCTGGGTTTGAACATGTTATGCTTGTGAGAGATGTTATAGTCCACGGGTCTGAATCTTTCAGATCCGTATGTACTTCGCAAATCTCTATGTCATCTTGTAGATGCAGCTACTATGCTATATTTGGAGCCATTTCAAATAATTGTTCTACTTGGAGCTATTCTAAATTGTTGCTCCATTATACGTATCCGGTATCTCTACTCAGATCTATCCGGATAGGTGTTAAGCTTGCATCGACGTAACTCTTTACGTCGAACTCTTTATCACCTCCATAATCGAGAAACATATCCTCATTCCTCTAAGGATAATTTAGACCGCTATCTGGTGATCTACTCCTAGATTACCTTTGTACCCTCTTGCCAGATATGTGGCAAGGCACACATCAGGTGCGGTACTCAGCATGGCATACCGTATAGAGCCTATGACAAAAGCATAGGGGACGACCTTCGTCCTTCCTCTTTCTTCTGCCGTGGTCGAGCTTTAAGTCTTAACTTCATACCTTACAACTCAGGTAAGAACTCCTTCTTTGGCTGATCCATCTTGAACACCTTCAAGATCATGTCAAGGTATGTGCTCATTTGAAAGTACCATTAAGCGTTTTGATCTATCCTTTATAGATCTTGATGCTCAATGTTCAAGTAGCTTAATCCAGGCTTTCCATTGAAAAACACTTTCCAAATAACCCTATATGCTTTCCAGAAATTCTACGTCATTTCTGATCAACAATATGTCAACATATATTTATCAGAAATTCTATAGTGCTCCCACTCACTTCTTTGGAAATACAAGTTTCTCATAAACTTTGTATACACCCAAAATCTTTGATCATCTCATCAAAGCATACATTCCAACTCCGAGATGCTTACTCCAGTCCCTAGAAGGATTGCTGGAGCTTTGCATACTTATTAGCATCTTTCAGGATTGACAAAAACCTTCCGCTTTGTATCACATACAACCTTTCCTAAAAAAAACGTCGAGGAAACAATGTTTTTGACATCCTATCTGCAAGATTTCATAAATAATGCAGTAATCGCTAATATAATTCCAACAGACTCTTAGCATCGCTACGAGTGAGAAAGTCTCATCGTAGTCAACTCCTTGAACTTGTCGAAAAACATCTTAACGACAAGTCGAGCTTTCTTAATGGTGACATTTACCATCATTGTCCGTCTTCCTTTTTTAAAATCCATCTGTACTCAATAGCATTACGACCATCGAGCCGTTCTGCCAAAGTCTACACTTTGTTTTCATACATGGATCCTCTCTCGGATTTTATGGCCTCGAGCCATTTATCGGAATCCAGGCCCACCATCGCTTCTCCATAGCTCATAGGTTCATTGTTGTCTAGCAACATGACTTCCAAGACAGGATTACGTACCACTCTGAAGTAGTACGCATCCTTGTCATCCTACGAGGTTTGGTAGTGACTTGATCTGAAGTTTCATGATCACTATCATAAGCTTCCACTTCAATTGGTGTAGGTGCCACAGGAACAACTCCTGTGCCCTGCCACACACTAGTTGAAGAGACGGTTCAATAACCTCATCAAGTCTCCACCATCCTCCCACTCAATTCCTTCGAGAGAAACTTTTCCTCGAGAAAGGACCCGATTCTAGAAACAATCCCTTATTGCTTTCGGATCTGAGACAGGAGGTATACCCAACTATTTTGGGTGTCCTATGAAGATGCTTTTATCCGCTTTGGGTTCGAGCTTATTAGCCTGAAACTTTTTCACATAAGCGTCGCAGCCCCAAACTTTTAAGAAATTACAGCTTAGGTTTCTCTAAACCATAGTTCATACGGTGTCATCTCATCGGAATTACGTGGTGCCCTATTTAAAGTGAATGTGGTTGTCTTTAATGCCTAACCCATAAACTATCGTGGCAATTCGATAAGAGACATCATGATATGCATCATATCCAATAGGGTGCAGTTATGATGTTCGGACACACCATCACACTATGGTGTTCCAGGCTGTATTAGTTGTGAAACAATTTCCACAATGTCTTAATTCTGTGCCAAACTCGTAATTCAGATATTCATCTCTATGATCATATCATAGATCTTTTATCCTCTTGTCACGACGATCTTTCAACTTCACCCTGAAATTACTTGAACCTTTCAATAATTCAGACTCGTGATTTATCAAGTAAATATACTCAACATCTACTCAAATCATCTGTGAAGTAAGAACATAACGATATCCACTACATGCCTCAGCACTCATTGGATTGCACACATCAAAATGTATTACTTCCAACAAGTTGCTTTCTAGTTCCATTTTACTGAAAACGAGGCTTTCAGTCATCTTGCCCATGTGGTATGATTTGCATGTCTCAAGTGATTCAAAATCAAGTGAGTCCAAACGATCCATCTGTATAGAGTTTCTTCATGCATATCTACCAACAAACATGGTTCGCATGTCTCAATCCTTTCAAAAATGAGTGAGTCCAAAGATCCATCAACACGGAGCTTCTTCATGCGTTTTATACCGATATGACTTAAGTGGCAGTGCCACAAGTAGGTAGTACTATCATTACTATCTTATATCTTTTGGCATGAACATGTGTATCACTATGATCGAGATTCAATGAACCATTCATTTTAGGTGCAAGACCATTGAAGGTATTATTCAAATAAACAGAGTAACCATTATTCTCCTTAAATGAATAACCGTATTGCGATAGACATAATCCAATCATGTCTATGCTCAACACAAACACCAAATAACAATTATTTAGGTTTAACACCAATCTCGATGGTAGAGGGAGCGTGCGATGCTTGATCATATCAACCTTGGAAACACTTCCAACACATATCGTCAGCTCACCTTTAGCTAGTCTCCGTTTATTCCGTAGCTTTTATTTCGAGTTACTAACACTTAGCAACCGAACCGATATCCAATACCATGGTTCTACTAGGAGTACTAGTAAAGTACACAATGTATATCCAATATACTTCTATCGACCTTGCCAGCCTTCTCATCTACCAAGTATCTAGGGTAATTCTGCTCCAGTGGCTGTTCCCCTTATTACAGAAGCACTTAGTCTCGGGTTTGGGTTCAACCTTGGGTTTCTTCACTAGAACAGCAACTGATTTGCCGTTTCATGAAGTATCCCTTCATGTCCTTGCCCTTCTTTAAACTAGTGGTTTCACCAACCATCAACAATTGATGCTCCTTGATTTCTACTTTTGTGGTGTCAAACATCACGAATATCTCAAGGATCATCATATATGTCCCTGATATATTATAGTTCATCACGAAGCTCTAGCAGCTTGGTGGTAATAACTTCGGAGAAACATCACTTTCTCATCTGGAAGATCAACTCCCACTCGATTCAAATGATTGTTGTACTCAGACAATCTGAGCACAAGCTCAACAATTGAGCTTTTCTCCTTAGTTTGTAGGCTAAGAAAATCGTCGGAGGTCTTATACCTCTTGACATGGGCACGAGCCTGAAATCCCAATTTCAGCCCTCGAAACATCTCATATGTTTTGCGACGTTTCAAAAACGTCTTCGGTGCCTCAATTCTAAACCGTTTAACTGAACTATCACGTAGTCATCAAAATGTGTATGTCAGATGTTCGCAACATCCACAGACGACGTTCGAGGTTCAGCACACTGAGCGGTGCATTAAGGACATAAGCCTTCTATGAAGCAATGAGGACAAACCTCAGTTTACGGACCTAGTCCGCATAATTACTACTATCAACTTTCAACTAAATTTTCTCTAGGAACATATCTAAACAGTGGAACTAAAGCGCGAGCTTCGACATAATTTGCGAAGACCTTTTGACTATGTTCAAGATAATTAAGTTCATCTTATGAACTCCCACTCAGATAGACATCCCTCCAGCCATCTAAGTGATTACATGATCCGAGTCAACTAGGCTGTGTCCGATCATCACGTGAGACGGACTAGTCATCATCGGTGAACATCTTCATGTCGATCGTATCTACCATACGACTCATGCTCGACCTTTCGGTCTCTTGTGTTCCGAGGCCATGTCTGTACATGCTAGGCTCGTCAAGTCAACCTAAGTGTTTCGCGTGTGTAAATCTGTCTTACACCCGTTGTATGTGAACGTTAGAATCTAACACCCGATCATCACGTGGTGCTTCGAAACAACGAACTGTCGCAACGGTGCACAGTTAGGGGGAACACTTTCTTGAAATTATTATGAGGGATCATCTTATTTACTACCGTCATTCTAAGTAAACAAGATGCATAAACATGATAAACATCACATGCAATCAAATAGTGACATGATATGGCCATCATCACTTTGCTCCTCTTGATCTCCATCTTCGGGGCTCCATGATCATCATCGTCACCGGCATGACACCATGATCTCCATCATCATGATCTCTATCATCGTGTCTTCATGAAGTTGTCTCGTCAACTATTACTTCTACTACTACAGCTAACGGTTAGCAATAAAGTAAAGTAATTACATGACGTTTATGTTGACACGCAGGTCATAAATAAATTAAGACAACTCCTATGGCTCCTGCCGGTTGTCATACTCATCGACATGCAAGTCGTGATTCCTATTACAAGAACATGATCAATCTCATACATCACATATATCATCCATCACATCCTTTTGGCCATATCACATCACATAGCATACCCTGCAAAAACAAGTTAGACGTCCTCTAATTGTTGTTTGCATGTTTTACGTGGCTGCTATGGGTTTCTAGCAAGAACGTTTCTTACCTACGCAAAAACCACAACGTGATATGCCAATTGCTATTTACCCTTCATAAGGACCCTTTTCATCGAATCCGATCCGACTAAAGTGGGAGAGACAGACACCCGCTAGCCACCTTATGCAACTAGTGCATGTCAGTCGGTGGAACCAGTCTCACGTAAGAGTATGTGTAAGGTCGGTCCAGGCCGCTTCATCCCACAATGCCACCGAGTCAAGATTGGACTAGTAACGGTAAGCATATTGAACAAAATCAACGCCCACAACTACTTTGTGTTCTACTCGTGCATAGAAACTACGCATAGACCTAGCTCATGATGCCACTGTTGGGGAACGTAGCATAAATTCAAAATTTTCCTACGTGTCACCAAGATCTATCTATGGAGAAACCAGCAACAAGGGAAGGAGAGTGCATCTACATACCCTTGTAGATCGCTGAGCGGAAGCGTTCAAGAGAACGGGGTTGATGGAGTCGTACTCGTCGTGATCCAAATCACCGATGATCCTAGCGCCGAACGGACGGCACCTCCGCGTTCAACACACGTACGGAGCAGCGACGTCTCCTCCTTCTTGATCCAGCAAGGGGGGAGGAGAGGTTGATGGAGATCCAGCAGCACGACGGCGTGGTGGTGGAAGTAGCGGGATTCCAACAGGGCTTCGCCAAGCGCTGCGGGAGGAGGGAGATGTGTCATGGGAGGGAGAGGGAGGCGCCAGGGCTTGGGGTGGTGCTGCCCTCCCTTCCCCCCACTATATATAGGGCCAAGGGAGAGGGGGGGGGTGCAGCCTTGGCCCTTTCCTCCAAGGAAGGGTGCGGCCAAGGGAGGAGTCCATCCTCCCCAAGGCACCTAGGAGGTGCCTTCCCCTTTTAGGACTCTTCCTTTCCCTTATCTCTTGGCGCATGGGCCTCTTGGGGCTGGTGCCCTTGGCCCATACAGTCCAAGGCGCACCCCTACAGCCCATGTGGCCCCCGGGGCAGGTGGCCCCACCCGGTGGACCCCCGGGACCCTTCCGGTGGTCCCGGTACAATACCGGTGACCCCGAAACTTGTCCCGATGGCCGAAATAGACTTCCTATATATAATTCTTTACCTCCGGACCATTCCGGAACTCCTCGTGACGTCCGGGATCTCATCCGGGACTCCGAACAACTTTCGGGTTACCGCATACTAATATCTCTATAACCCTAGCGTCACCGAACCTTAAGTGTGTAGACCCTACGGGTTCGGGAGTCAAGCAGACATGGCCGAGAAAACTCTCCGGCCAATAACAAACAGCAGGATCTGGATACCCATGTTGGCTCCCACATGCTCCACAATGATCTCATCGGATGAACCACGATGTCAAGGATTCAGTCAATCCCGTATACAATTCCCTTTGTCTATCGGTACGATACTTGCCCGAGATTTGATCGTCGGTATCCCGATACCTTGTTCAATCTCGTTACCGGCAAGTCTCTTTACTCGTTCCGTAACACATCATCCCGTGATCAACTCCTTGATCATTATGATGATGTCCTACCGAGTGGGCCCAGAGATACCTCTCCGTTTACACGGAGTGACAAATCCCAGTCTCGATTCGTGCCAACCCAACAGACACTTTCGGAGATACCTGTAGTGTACCTTTATAGCCACCCAGTTACGTTGTGACGTTTGGCACACCCAAAGCACTCCTACGGTATCCGGGAGTTGCACAATCTCATGGTCTAAGGAAATGATACTTGACATTAGAAAAGCTTTAGCATACGAACTACATGATCTTGTGCTAGGCTTAGGATTGGGTCTTTGTCCATCATATCATTCTCCTAATGATGTGATCCCGTTATCAATGACATCCAATGTCCATGGTCAGGAAACCATAACCATCTATTGATCAACGAGCTAGTCAACTAGAGGCTTACTAGGGACATGGTGTTGTCTATGTATCCACACATGTATCTGAGTTTCCTATCAATACAATTCTAGCATGGATAATAAACGATTATCATGAACAAGGAAATATAATAATAACTAATTTATTATTGCCTCTAGGGCATATTTCCAACATTAAGATCATATGTTTCTTCAACAGGCGGTAAATTTAGACCATGTATTTCTTCAATAGGAGGTAAATTCTTAACATCTTCAGCTTTAACACCTTTTTATTTCATAGATTTCTTTGCCTCTTGCATATCTTCAGGACTGAGAAATAGAACACCTCTCTTCTTCGGAGTTGGTTTAGGAATAGACTCAGGAATTGGCTCAGGAGCTGGCTCAGGAAGTGTCCAATTACTTTCATCTGTCAACATATTGTTCAATAGAATGTCAGCTTCATCCGGTGTTCTTTCCCTGAAAACAGAACCAACACAACTATCCAGGTAATCTCTGGAAGCATCGGTTAGTCCATTATAAAAGATATCAAGTATTTCATTTTTCTTAAGAGGATGATTAGGCAAAGCATTCAGTAACTTGAGAAGCCTCCCCCAAGCTTGTGGGAGACTCTCTTCTTCAATTTGCACAAAGTTGTATATTTCCCTTAAAAGCAGCTTGTTTCTTATGAGCGGGGAAATATTTAGCAGAGAAGTAATAAATCATATCCTGGGGACTATGCACACAACCAGGATCAAGAGAATTAAACCATATCTTAGCATCACCCTTTAATGAGAACGGAAATATTTTAAGGATATAGAAGTAGCGAGATCTCTCATCATTAGTAAACAGGGTGGCTATATCATTTAATTTAGTAAGATGTGCCACAACAGTTTCAGATTCATAGCCATGAAAAGGATCAGATTCAACCAAAGTAATTATATCAGGATCAACAGAGAATTCATAATCCTTATCGGCAACACAAATAGGTGAAGTAGCAAAAGCAGGGTCAGGTTTCATTCTATCATTAAGAGACTGCTTATTCCATTTAGCTAATAACCTCTTGAGTTCATATCTATCTTTGCAAGCTAAAATAGCTAAAGAAGCTTTTTTATCAAAAACATAACCCTCAGGAATAACGGGCAAGTCTTCATCATCATTTTCATCAATATAATCAGATTCAATAATTTCTTTCTCTCTAGCCCTAACAATTTGTTCATCAAGAAATTCACCAAGTGGCACAGTAGTATCAAGCATAGAAGTAGTTTCATCATAAGTATCATGCATAGCAAAAGTGGCATCATCAATAACATGCGACATATCAGAACGAATAGCAGAAGCAGGTTTAGGTGTCGCGAGCTTACTCAAAACAGAAGGTGAATCAAGTGCAGAGCTAGATGGAAGTTCCTTACCTCCCCTCGTAGTTGAGGGATAAATTGTTGTCTTAGCGTCTTTCAAGTTCTTCATAGTAACCAGCAGATATAAATCCCAAGTGACTCAAAGAATAGAGCTATGCTCCCTGGCAACGGCGCGAGAAAATAGTCTTGATAACCCACAAGTATAGGGGACCGCAATAGTTTTTGAGGGTAGAGTATTCAACCCAAATTTATTGATTTGACACAAGGGGAGCAAAAGAATATTCTCAAGTATTAGCAGCTGAGTTGTCAATTCAACCACACCTGGAAACTTAATATTTGCAGCAAAGTATTTAGTAGCAAAGTAATATGATAGTAGTGGTAACGGTAGAAAAAGGTAATGATAGCAAAAGTAATGTTTTTGGTATTTTGTGGTGATGATAGCAATAGCAACGGAAAAGTAAATAAGCGAAGAACAATATGTGAAAAGCTCGTAGGCATTGGATCTGTGATGGAGAATTATGCCGGATGCGGTTCATCATGTAACAGTCATAACATAGGGTGACACAGAACTAGCTCCAATTCATCAATGTAATGTAGGCATGTATTCCGAATATAGTCATACATGCTTATGGAAAAGAACTTGCATGACATCTTTTGTCCTACCCACCCGTGGCAGCGGGGTCCTAATGGAAATTAAGGGATATTAAGGCCTCCCTTTAATAGAGTACCAGAACAAAGCATTAGCACATAGTGAATACATGAACTCCTCAAACTATGGTCATCACCGGGAGTGGTCCCGATTATTGTCACTTCGGGGTTGCCGGATCATAACACATAGTATGTGACTATAGACTTGCAAGATAGGATCAAGAACACACATATATTCATGAAAACATAATAGGTTCAAATCTGAAATCATGGCACTCGGGCCCTAGTGACAGGCATTAAGCATAGCAAAGTCATAGCAACGTCGATCTCAGAACGTAGTGGATACTAGGGATCAAACCCTAACTAAACTAACTCGATTACATGATAGATCTCATCCAACCCATCACCGTCCAGCAAGCCTACGATGGAATTACTCACGCACGGCGGTTAGCATCATGAAATTGGTGATGGAGGATGGTTGATGATGATAACGACGACGAATCCCCCTCTTCGGAGCCCCGAACGGACTCCAGATCAGCCCTCCCGAGAGGTTTTAGGGCTTGGCAGCGGCTCTGTATCGTAAAGCGCGATGAATTCTTCTCTCTGGTTTTTGTCTCCCCGAAAGCAAATATATAGAGTTGGAGTTGAGGTCGGAGGAGCTCCAGGGGGCCCACGAGGTAGGGGGCGCGCCCCCACCCTCGTGGACAGGGTGTGGCCCCCCTAGTCTTCATCTTTTGCAAGGATTTTTTATTAATTCCAAATAAAAGTTCCATGGAGTTTCAGGTCATTCCGAGAATTTTGTTTCTGCACATAAATAACACCATGGAAATTCTGCTGAAAATAGCGTCAGTCCAGGTTAGTTCCATTCAAATCATGCAAGTTAGAGTCCAAAACAAGGGCAAAAGTGTTTGGAAAAATTGATACGACGGAGACGTATCAAACATGAGTCGTATAGTAGATGCGATCAACATGGAGATGTTCACCGTTGATGACTTGTCCGTCTCACGTGATGATCGGACACGGCCTAGTCGATTTGGATCTTGTATCACTTAGGTGACTAGAGGGATGTCTATCCGAGTGGGAGTTCATTAAATAATTTGATTAGATGAACTTAATTATCATGAACTTAGTCTAAAATTATATTTACAATCTATCCTATAGATCCAATGGCCCACACTAATGTTGCCCTCAAGTTCAACACGTTCCTACAGAAAACCAAGCTGAAAGACGATGGAAGCAACTATACAGACTGGGTCCGTAACTTGAGGATCATCCTCATAGCTTCCAAGAAAGCATATGTCCTTGAAGCACCGCTAGGTGATGCACCCATTTTCCCAGCAACTCAAGACTTTATGAACGCCTAGAAGTCGCGTAGTGATGATTACTCCCTGGTTTAGTGCGGCATGGTTTACAGCTTAGAACCTGGGCTCCAAAAGTGTTTTGAGCAACACATAGCATATGAGATGTTCCAAGAGCTAAGAATGGTTTTACAAGCTCATGCCGGGGCTGAGAGATATGAAGTCTCCGACAAGTTCTTTAGTTGTAAGATGGAGGAAACAGTTCTGTTAGCGAGCATATACTCAAAATGTCTGGGTTGCACAACCACTTGTCTCAGCTGGGAGTTAATCTTCCAGATGACTCGGTCATTGATAGAATCCTCTAGTTGCTCCCACCTAGCTACAAGAGCTTTGTGATGAACTTCAATATGCAAGGGATGGACAAATCCATTCCTAAGTTATATTCAATGCTGAAATCGGCGGAGGTGGAGATCAAAAAGGAACATCAAGTGTTGATGGTGAATAAGACCACTAGTTTCAAGAAAGGCAAGGGTAAGAAGAACTTCAAGAAGGACAGCAAGGGAGTTGCCGCGCCTAGTAAGTCAGTTGCCGGGAAGAAGCCAAAGAATGGAACCAAGCCTGAGACTGAGTGCTTTTATTGCAAGGGAAATGGTCACTGGAAGCGGAACTGCCACAAGTACTTAGCAGATAAGAAGGCCAGCAATGCTAGAGGTATATATGATATACATGTTATTGATGTGTACCTTACCAGCGCTCGTAGTAGCTCCTGGGTATTTGACACTGGTGCGGTTGCTCATATGTGTAACTCAAAACAGGAGCTGCGGAATAAGCGGAGACTGGTGAAGGACAAGGTGACGATGCGCTCGGGAATTTTTCCAAGGTCGATGTGATCGCCGTCGGCACGCTACCTCTACATCTAACTTCGGGATTAGTTTTAAATCTCAATAATTGTTATTTAGTACCAGCGTTGAGCATGAACATTGTATCAGGATCTCGTTTGATGCGAGATGGCTACTCATTTAAATCCGAGAATAATGGTTGTTCTATTTATATGAGAGATATGTTTTATGGTCATGCCCCGCTGGTCAATGGTTTATTTTTATTGAATCTCGAACGTGATGTTACACATATTCATAGTGTGAATGCCAAGAGATGTAAGGTTGATAATGATAGTCCCACATACTTGTGGCACTGCCGCCTTGGTCATATTGTTGTCAAACACATGAATAAACTCCATGCGGATGGACTTTCGGAGTCTCTTGATTATGAATAATTTGACACGTGCGAACCATGCCTCATGGCAAAATGACCAAGACTATATTCTCTGGAACAATGGAGCGAGCAACCAACTTATTGGAAATAATACATACTGATGTATGCGGTCCAATGAGTGTTGAGGCTCGCGGTGGCTCTCGTTATGTTCTCACCCTCACTGAAGACTTAAGTAGATATGGGTATGTCTACCTAATGAAACACAAGTCTGTGACCTTTGAAAAGTTCAAGGAATTTCAGAGCGAGGTAGAGAATCAACGTGACAGGAAAATAAAGCTCTTACGATCAGATCGTGGAGGAGAATATTTGAGTCATGAGTTTGGCATGCACTTAAGGAAATGTGGAATTGTTTCACAACTCACGCCGCCTGGAACACCCCGGCGTAATGGTGTGTCCGAATGTCGCAATCGCACTCTATTGGATATGGTGCGATCTATGATGCCTCTTACCGATTTACCGCTATCATTTTGGGGTTATGCTTTAGAGACTGCCACATTCACTTTAAATAGGGCACCATCTAAATCCGTTGAGACGACATCATATGAATTATGGTTTGGAAAGAAACCTAAGCTGTCGTTTCTAAAAGTTTGGGGATGCGATGCTTATGTGAAGAAACTTCAACCAGAAAAGCTTGAACCCAAATCGGATAAGTGCGTCTTCATAGGATACCCTAAGGAAACTATTGGGTATACCTTCTACCTCCGATCTGAAGGCAAGATCTTTGTTGCCAAGAATGGATCCTTTCTGGAGAAAGAGTTTCTCTCAAAAGAAGTAAGTGGGAGGAAAGTAGAACTTTATGAGGTACCACCTCTTGAACCGGAGAGTAGCACAACTCAGGAAGATGTTTCTGTGGTGCCTGCACCGACTAGAGAGGAAGTTAATGATGATGATCATGAAACTTCGAGTCAAGTTGCTACTGAACTTCGTAGGTCCATGAGGACACGTTCCGCACTAGAGTGGTACGACAACCCTGTCCTGGAAATCATGTTGTTAGACAACGGTGAACCTTCGAACTATGAAGAAGCGATGGCGGGCCCGGATTCCAACAAATGGCTTGAAGCCATGAAATCCGAGATAGGATCCATGTATGAGAACAAAGTATGGACTTTGGTGGACTTGCCCGATGATCGGCGAGCCATAGAGAATCAGTGGATCTTGAAAAAGAAGACTGACACAGATGCTAATGTGACCGTCTATAAGGCTTGGCTTGTCGCTAAGGGTTATCGACAAGTTCAAGGAGTTGACTACGATGAGACTTTCTCACCTGTAGCGATGCTGAAATCCGTCTGAATCATGTTAGCAATTGCCGCATTCTATGATTATGAGATCTGGCAAATGGACGTCAAAACGGCATTCCTTAACGGTTTCCTTAAGGAAGAATTGTATATGATGCAGCTGAAAGGTTTTGTCGATCCTAAGAATGCTGACAAGGTATGCAAGCTCCAGCGCTCCATCTATGGGCTGGTGCAAGTATCTTGGAGTTGGAACATTCGCTTTGATGAAATAATCAAAGCGTTTGGGTTTATACAAACTTATGGAGAAGCCTGTATTTACAAGAAAGTGAGTGGGAGCTCTGTAGATTTTCTCATATTATATGTGGATGACATACTATTAATGAGAAATGATATAGAACTTTTGGAAAGCATAAAGGCCTACTTGAATAAGTGTTTTTCAATGAAGGACCTTGGAGAAGTTGCTTACATATTAGGCATCAAGATCGATAAAGATAGATCGAGACGCCTCATTGGTCTTTCACAAAGCATATACCTTGACAAGATATTGAAGAAGTTCAATATGGATCAGTCCAAGAAGGGGTTCTTGCCTGTATTGCAAGGTGTGAGATTGAGCGCAGCTCAATGCCCGACCTCGATAGAAGAAAGAGAAAAGATGAGTTTCATCCCCTATGCCTCGGCCATAGGCTCTATTATGTATGCCATGTTGTGTACCAGACCTCACTACAAAAAAAGACACATCCGTGACATTTTGGGCCGAACGAAATTTTTTTCTGTCATACATATGACACTTCTATGACGATAATTGTGACAAAACCCGGTATCATCATAGATGTGGTGGGCTCCTACTTCTATGACAAAAAATCATGACAGAAAATGGGCTTTTCATGCTGGGCGGGCCGGAGACGCAGCTGCATGACATTCTTTGGGCCGTCCATGACGGAAAAACCGTGGTAGAAGCGAGGGCGAGGAAAATTTCAGGGAGTTCCCAGTTACGGTGGGAGGTCGGGGGCCGAGCGATGCGCGTTTCTCTCGTACACGTACGCGTGTGTGTGCGTGGCGTTGGCTCTAACTGAACCCGAGCGATTGCACTGCAGGCTACGCATTACTGAACCTGAGCGATCGATCGATGGCTGTTAACTGAACCCGATCGAGTGATTCCTTCGCTACTGCTTCTAATTGAAGCCGATCGATTGGATGAACAGTGAGCGTTGCGGGGGGGGGGGGGGGGGGGGGGGGGGGTTGGACGAACAGTGAGCGGTGGCGTTGCCTCTGGAACAGTAGACGGTGGAGGGGTGCCCGTGGAGGGGTGGTTGAACAGGACCCCGTGGTGTGGAGTGCTGGATGAACAGTAGACGGTGGAGGGGTGGTTGAATAGTAGCCGGTGGAGTAGCGCGCGGTGGAGGCTGGATGAATAGGAGCCCGTGGAGGCTGGAGGAGGTTGACGATAGCCCGTCGAGGCTGGAGGAGGTCGACGGTGGAGATGAACAGTATCCCGTGGAGTCCCGTTTTGCGGTACGCCACACCCCTCCCGATGAACGGGACCCCCGTTTCGACCGTTTTGCGGTACGCCACACCCCTCCCGATCAACAGGACCCCCGTTTCAACCGTAGGAGGTCCGTTTCCTCCATTTTGCGGTACGCTACACCCCTCCCAATCAACAGGACCCCCGTTTCGACCGTAGGAGGTCCGTTTCCTCCATTCTGCGGTACGCCAGGCCTCGTTTCCATCGCCTGTTCCGTCCAAGCCCTCCCGATGAACACGACCACGCATTCCGTTCCGACCCATCCGGTTGGCTCCCACGCGTTCCGTTGCCTCCCGATGAACACGCCGCATTCCGTTGCCTCCCGATGAACACGACGCATTTCGTTGCCTCCCCATGAACACGACGCATTCCGTTGCCTCCCCATGAACACGACGCATTCCGTTGCCTCCCCATGAACACGACTACGACGCTGTTTCTCCGTTCTGACCCAGCCATGTACACGAGCCCTGGCCGTACGTATGCGCAAGTAGGCATTCGAGACCCTGCCCGTATGTACACATACATGGCCATATTTTCTTTCTTGCACCCTGGCCGCTGTACGTACGTGTACATGCTACGTGCACGCCTCTACTATGGCACGTGCGTGCCTCTACATCGACCAGTATGTCATACACGTTCGCGACCAGAATGACAACGCTACGTACGCTTTGACCAGGTGGGTCCCGACTGTCAGGCACTTCCTTGCCTGTGAAGATGTAGCTGGTGGGTCCCAGCAGTCAGGGGGCGAATCGTTTTGTTTTTTTGCCCGGGCACACTTCCTTGCGTGCGAAGGTGTACCTGCTGGATCCCAGCAGTCAGGGGGCGAATCATTTTTTTTCCCGGACGCACTTCCTTGCGTGTGAAGGTGTAGCTGGTAGGTCCCAGTAGTCGGGAGGTGAATCGTTTTTTCGTACGCACTTCCTTGCGTGCGAAGATGTAGCTGGTGGGTCCCAGCAGTCAGGGGGGCGAATCGTTTTTTTCCCAGACGCACTTCCTTGTGTGCGAAGATGTAGCTCATGGGTCCCAGCAGTCAGGGGGCGAATCATTTTTTCATGAAATATGATGGCCCGTCCGGTGGGTCCCCGCTGTCAGGTGGAGGAATAATTATTTTGCGCGTAATAAGGAGGCACTTCCTTACGACTGCCGTGGACCCAGCTGTCAGCCTCTCCACGTACAGTCCACGTCCGATGGAAGTCGTTCCTTGACCACGTTGACCACGCCGCGCCGAGAGCACCAGGGCCGTGGACGACGGCGAGGCCTAGGAAGGGGACGACGCGGAGCCGGGGAAGACGCGGCAGTGGATGCACACGCGGAGAGGAGTACGAGGGTTCACTGGTTCGGCTGCGCTGCCGTCGCCGCAGAATAACAGTGGGTGTGGGTGAGTGGAGGGATGGCCTGGCCAGCGGTGGGAGTAGTAGGGGGCGGCGAGGCCTCCGCGGCAGCATAGCAGACCACGGGAGGTAGGAGCAGGCGGCACGACCGGCGCTGCTTTGGGCGGCTGGAGCAAGAAGACCAGAGGTTGAAGAAGCACGACGGCCGTTGGATGGACATCGTACGGTCACTGCAGCTAGAATCGTTTATATCGACGAAGTTGACAAAGCCCTTAGTACGTCAACTTAGTAGGCCCACAGGTCAGCTTCCGAAATGGTGCGCCCTAGATGTCACGGGGAGGAATCATTTTTTGGGCGGGTGAAGCTAGAATATCCGAGATTGAAGAAGAAGCACGGCATCCGTTGGATGGACATCCAATGACCACTGCTGCTAGAACCGTGTGTTGACTATAAGTTGACAAAGCCTTGCATACGCGTCAACTCTGTTTTTTTAGGGGACGCGTCAACTTAGTAAGGCCAGAAGTGTGTGGCAGAGAACTTATAGCCCATTTGAGATTTGTAAGAATGTGTAGCCCATTTTTGAATTCTAATGGAATTTACTACAACCCATTTACAATTTGTTAAAAGTACAACCCATTTCAACCAACCGTTCAAAACAGAATTCAATAAAATTTCCCACATTTTGATGGGATCCGAAATATTTTTATCCCGAAATTTCTAGTCAGATTAAATACAATTTCAATATAAATTTATATTACGTAAAAATCCAAAGAAACATTGCGCTCGCAACAATTAATGAAATTAAAATTTTCAATATCCAAAAATAATATTTTATAAAGTAATCACGTGTTTGGTGCATTTTTTATAGTTACTGCCCAGTTTTTATAATTACATCCCATTTATTATTTCTTAAACCCCATTTTCTTGTTAAGCCTAATGCATCCCTCCTAGGAAAGATTTGCAGCCCAGCGGGGCGGAGAATAACAACTTGACCTTGCCTGGGTATTCCTAAAAAAAGTATAGCCGGGCTAGCCATTTTCAGCTTGAAAAAAATTAATATCTGGGCTGGATATCTGGCTTGGGCTAGACGGGCCACATCCCGCCCAGTTAATACCTGCAACGATGTTTTAGTTGTTGTTCATAGGAGAAAAATTAATATCTGGGCTAAACATCGAAAAACTCTGCAGTGCTCACACCTCAAAAACACAAATACTGCTCGAGCTGCTGTCCCAGCTGTCGGCCGCTTCTTGTGCAATTCTCTCGTTTATTGACTACTCCCTCCTTTCCGGTTTATAAGGCTCAATTCAAAGATCTCACCAACCAAGGTAGATGATGAGTGGTGGAATATTTTTTGTAGTTTGCAAAAGCACCCAATTAATGCTCTTGTTTTCCTCGAAAAATTATGTTTACGAATGCATTAATTGCAATGCATGCATGCATAAAGTGCATGCATTGGTCAGTTTTCTCTTAATACTTGCATGCAATGATTTAATGCACCTTGAAGTCTGAACATGTGATGGGGAACAACCAAATTGAGCCTTATAAAATG
The DNA here is from genome assembly GCF_003073215.2 of Triticum urartu. Taxonomy (NCBI): domain Eukaryota; kingdom Viridiplantae; phylum Streptophyta; class Magnoliopsida; order Poales; family Poaceae; genus Triticum; species Triticum urartu. The sequence goes on from NC_053024.1 coordinate 488,622,766, forward strand.
GAACAACTAAAATTTTGAGATAAGCCCTATAAACCGGAAAGGAGGGAGTACTACATAGGTTGACAATGGTGTGGGACCATGATGTCAGGAAACCAGGAGGAAGCAAAATAAATTATAGTTTATATATATATAATAAGGAGGCACTTGCGTACGTGAGGCTATGGACCTGGTGGGTACCCATTGTCATCCTCTCCAAGTAAAGTCATCTCCTCACCCGCGCGCGCTTTCCGCCCGAAACAGTTAGCGCCGCCCGCCCCGCTTTCCGGTGCAGGCGATTGCTCCGCCTTCAAACGGCACAAGTGTCGTCCGTCTGTCCATCTGCCGCCCACATTAATGATACGCAGTTGCCGAGGCGGCTACTCCGGCGCCACACGTCCGTCCCTCCGCCCACCCACCATTGCTATATAAACTGCTGCGCCGGCCATAGCCGCAGTCATCCACATCCGTTCCCTTTCTCCTGTCCACACCACTACTGCCCACCATGGCTTCCTCGCGCTCCAGCGCTCTTCGGGACGGGCGGACGATGGACCACTTGGAGATGGCAGCCATTGCTGCCGACCGGCTGGCCGGCAGGTAGCCGGAGGACGACGACGTCCCAATGGAGAACATGGTAGTCGGCGATCCGGCGCCAACCCCCTCCTCCACGCCATCCTCGCCGGTGCATTGCACCATGACCATCGGCGAGGCCCGTGCCCAATATATGGACAGGGTGAGGCAGATGCGTGAGGAGCAGTTCCAGGAGGCGCAGGCCGACACCTCCTACAACCACCATCTCCTCCAGGAGCACCTGCAGGCGGAGGAGCAGATCGCTGCGGAGCGGGCGGAGCAGGAGGCGCTGCTCGACTCGTACCACTCCGCCCGCAAGGGCTGCCTCGAGCGCTGGCGGTACCGCATGCAGGTGGCGGAGGCTACGGCCGCCTACAAAGAGGCTAGCAAAGAGGGCGATGAAGCGGGCGAGGCGCTGTTTGGCGAGACCGAGGACGAGGCAGAGGACAATGCCGGCTCCGACGAGTCCCCGCTCCGCTGGCATCGATGAGGCCCTGCTCCGCTGAGGCCCCACGGCACCAACAACGAGGCAGAGGACACCGCCAGCTCCGCCGAGGCCCCGCCCCGCCAACAACGAGGCAGAGGACACCGCCGGCTCCGCCGAGGCCCCGCTCCACCAACAACGAGGCAGAGGACATCGCCGGCTCCGCCGAGGCCCCACCCCGCTGCCAACGAGGCCACGCCACACAGAAAACAAGGAAGAGTAGAACACGGTAGGTCGCCGCCGCTCGGGTCCAAGTAAGGCCACCGCTGATACCCTCCGGTTGAAGCCAAGCTAGGCGGGTTGACCATTGACGGTCGGTTAGCTTCTTGGTGGCGACGTGGAGTCGAAGAGCTGCGCTGGAGAAGAACGCTGCTTCGACTTAACTGCTAGTGCAGTTGGCTGACTGACATGTGGGCCCAACAGGCCACATGTTAGTTATGCAACTGCACCTACAGTTAAGTCACTGAAGCTTCTATTTGGCTCAGCGGGACACAGGTGGGTAGCTTCAGTTAATTAATTATACCTCCAGCGCACCCCTTTTTAGTTGAAGAATGTATGAAATGTAATGAAATCCGGTATGTTTATATGAAATCCGACCGTGTATGGATGAATTTATTTCGATTAGTTCGAATTCCTGTATCACTGGCATTGGATGAACATGCAAAACAATACGTACTAGCATTATTCCCAGGGTTCGTTTGCAGCAGTTTCACATGTACTCCCTCCGGTCCTTTCTAGTCTGCATACAAGTTTTGTCTGCAGTCAAAGTATCTCTACTTTGACCAATCTTATACAAAAAAGTATGCACTTTCACAATGTGCGAAGTAAAAAGGAACAGAAGGAGTACAAAGAGTTTGAGCAGCTATTTAGCGTTTCTGTACATTGCAATCAAACACACAGGCCTGGAAATTCATAGAGAACATTCAAAACGTTCGATGATTATGCATCTCATCGACTCACATGTCAGAGGAAATATTTACTTCACAACTAAAGAATAAAGAAAAAAATGATCGACGCTGCTGACAGCAAAGGGCGTCCCATTCGAAAATATCAAACGCATGTCTTGCTAAAATCAATGAGCAAAATTTGACAAGGTTGTCCCATTCCAAAATCAAATGCCTACGATTGTGGAATGGGCAGGGTTTGCCATCAGTTCGGACATTGACATGGCACCTCATGCTAAATAAATCAGCTGTTCTTTTTGTGCAGTTCCACCAAAATCAACCAAATTCGCGCGTAGCTTGTATGATTTCGCCCTTATATGTTGCAACGCCCTGAACTTATCGGCACCTCCTTTCTTGTGGTGGAAATGAATGATTCGATGTATTCATGAACATTTTGTGCAGTTCCCATTGAAATCAAGCTGAGCACCCCTGTTTGCACAAATACAAAAAAGTGATTAGTATAAAGCAAACTGTACTATGAATTGACAGTTTCAACAGGCACATACATGGTCCATGTAGAGCACACTTTTAGAAAAATGGAACTCACCAGAAAGAATCCTAGAACAACATTGTACTCGCGCATCACAGCAAAAAGATGGAGATTTGTCAGTCCTTCTGAGCTGAAGTTAGTTTGGTCTTGTGGGGACTAATGTAACCATCCTTCAACTGCTCCTTCTGATGAGAAGATAGACAGGGCTTCTTCATCTTGGCATAATCAGAACTAGTCACTTCACGTACTCCATATTCTTCTTCAGAGGAAGATGATCCCGTTGTGCAAAGACAAGATGACTACTAAATGCTAGCATCCCTGTTTACTCGAAAAAAGGAAAGGAAATATTTAAAACAGCACAGATGAAGCACTTCTCAAGGACAATACCACTTTTTCATGACAATATCTAAACAGTAGCACAACACCAATAGAGATGACAAAGCTCAATCATATGGATGAAATCAGTGGGCGAGTACCAACCTTTGTCAGGAGGCTTATTGTGTAGAGCATACAGATGAAGCACTTCTCCGGAACCATCTGTTGCTATCTACAGCGGTGGCCATGCTTACTATATACTCCTCGATTAGTTTAATGTTTACAACATCTTTTTGTGCAGTTCCACTAAAATATATGGTATCTTCAAAGAAGATCACTGTTTGCACAAGTAGAGATAATTACATATTACATTAAGAGTGGCATAAAATCAGTGGCAAAACAATTGCTCGTTCCAGCCATAGCAACAAATTAAGATGCAAAACTATATCATTACTTGTGTCATCACAGTTCCAGTGCTTCATTACAGCACCGTGAGTTGATTTTTGTTTTTCTTCCGCTTGTTCTTCCCCTTCATCACTTGGTTCAATAACAGACAAGCTCCGCCTTCAATATAAGATTTGGCATGTCAATTAGGGAGCACAAGTATAGTACTAAACTTAATTTTCTGATGAAAGTGGCAAAATACAGGCCATCAGTTGTGAAATATCCTTATCTTACCTCAATGGGATATTACGGTGCACATACAGATTGGAAGTCTTGTCTCCATTTGTGCAGTTCACTAAAATCAAGCAACATTATCGTATAAGTAGCACAACATATGAAAGCACACTGCAGAATCATGTGAAAGAAGGCTAGTACTGACCTCTCATGATGCGGAATTCAAACAACTCACAAGAAGAAGATCTGAACCAAATTCGCCTTAACGGATAGGAAGTAAGATCTCCTCTTGTGCAGTTCCACTAAGATCAAGCAATCAAGCAACGTTGTCGGTGTGACATTTTGGTTGAACTGCACAAAACACTCTTAAAACAAAAGTGTTTTGTGCAGTGCAACAAAAGGTCACAATGGCAACAAGGTGAAGTAGATAACCCTGTTTACACAGAGGTGCAAAGGAAACAATTAGTGGTCAATAATGGTGGATGACACAGAAGCCAACAAAAAGAAGCATCTAACTTATCTAAATGGGAAAGAAAGCAAGACAGTAGCATTTCTCAAACGGTGGCATTGATTAATATTAACATAGAGATTATATTAACAATAAAATTTGTTAAACATGTAATTTGCTTTTAACTGTGGCATTGCATCAATTTTCCAGCGGCATTATTAGAGGGTGTTTGTTTACAGGGACATTTTGGTGTAGGGACTAAAAAAACTCCGTGTCATCCCCATCTAAACCAAACAGGAGGGACTTTTAGGGACTAAAAGTGGGCATTTGGGACTAAAGAAAGAAGACCCCGAGGGAGTCTTTTTGGGACTTTTTCCAACAGTTGCCCCTGCCATGCATCGCACCTTGTCTCTATTAGTTCATTATTAGGGGTAACATGGTCTTTTAGCATGTCATTTAATAACCTCTAGTCCATGTTTAGTCCCTGGAACCAAGCAGGCAGGGACTAGGGAGTTTTTAACCAAACAGGGCCTTAGATTAACAACAGCTAATGAGTTGCACGGGACAGTGGACGCACCAGCACCATGTGCATCTACGGATGTACTATGGTCATGCACAGTCTGTTGCAACAAAGAACAAACAACCAAGGAGCATATTTGTGTTGGTCCCAGTTTTGTTATCTTTAGACACCTTTCCCTATGTGAGCGCAGCAAATCTAGTCCTGCTCAAACTCTACAACCTTGTCCCTTCCTTTCCTTTTTGAACTAGTACTTTCGCCCCTTCCTTTCCTCTTTGAACCACGTCCTAGATTTATGCGATACAACTTTCCCCACTACTTTCCCCCATTCCTTTCCTCTTTGAACCACGTCCTAGATTCATGCTATACAACTTTCCCCCTTGATTTCCTCTTTGAACCACGTCCTAGATTCATGCTATATACAACTTTTCCCACTACTTTCCCCCACTCCTTTCCTCTTTGAGCCACGTCCTAGATTCATGGTATACATGCAACTAGAGCAATGCATGTGGAGTAAGTAAATTATACCTTAAGGTTCTTGGGGCGTGGTTCGGTGGGCGACGGGACGGCGGTGAAGAAGAAGGGGTCAGAGGCCCTCCCGCGCCGCCGCTGGGTGGAAAGTGAACAGCTGCGCCGGTAGTCCCTCGCCGATGGTGACAGTGTTAAGCCTCCTTCCCTTCCCGGCGGACGGATCTTGCTGGCTCTTTGAGCAGCAGTGAGGGGAGAGAGAGGCCAACGAAGTCTTGTTTAGATCTGGAGAGGGCGAGAGAGTGTGAAGAGAGCAACTACTCCCTCCGTTCCAAATTACTCGTCGAAGAAATGGATGTATCTAGAACTAAAATACATCTAGATACATCCATACCTGCGACAAGTAATTCAGAACGGAGGGAGTACAAGCACTGAGGCTCCAGCGGGAGAGGGCGAGAGAGTGTGAAGAGAGAAACTACAAGCGCTGAGGCTCCAGCGTGTATATATATACTGGAGAGAGAGTGTGAAGCGTGCAAACCCTACAAAACATTTTGACCAGTCAAAGAATCCTCCTGGCACAAATTATGCTCAAGTGTAGTTATCGAACCCGAGACCTCAAGTTAGAAGGTGCAACGGGACCAAGGTGCGTGCATGCGTGTGTGTGTGTGTGTGTGTGTGTGTTTAACAACACGTGTGTGTTAGAGAGAGCGACAGATCGACCTACTCCTACAGAGAGATGTTGTGTAGTGTATGATTTTAGCCGCGAGAGCCATGCATCCTCTCGTTTCCGGGCGTGTCCGGTAGGGACATGCAGACAACTGCCACGCCCGCTCCTGACCAGCCTGGCCCACCCAAAGCCCCTCCATCGCCCGCGCGCGCTTCCCGCCCGAAACGGTCAGCGCCCTTCAAAGGACCGGTGCCGCATTCATGCCTGGGCAGAGCGGACGCGACCTCTCACTGGCGCAAGAGTGATGGTTACTGCTGGGTCTATGTGATTTGACGGCTCATTGGTCTTTATTACTAAGGTGGTAGGACTGCTGGATGTCCCACGCTTTCGGCGAAAGGAGGTACTACTACTAGATTACAATTTTCTCCATTCTTACAGCAGAGGCATGCAAGAGCAGTGAAAACACGCAGGCTCAGTGATTACATGGCCCACCTCACACTATCACGTGCGGCACGTAACTCTTTACACAGTACTCCCTCCGTTCCTAAATATTACTAGATGATTCCCCGCGCGTTGCCGCGGAACAACGGTATATCTCTCTGTGCAAAATTATCGATTTCATAGAACTAAAAAAACTCTATAACCGCATGACAAATGTGGTAGCCAAACTAAATAAACTCGCATCATCATTTAGATCATCCCACGTAAGGAAAAAAGATCAGCCAACTCCTACTGCATAATGGGGTTATATTTTTCTTTTTGACATGTTAATGGGACTTAAAAGCTCACTTACATGCATGCTACAGGTGCATGCTTGCATGCAGACATGTTGATGTGATTTAAAACCCACTCACATGCATGTGCCACGGTATTTCTGCATGCTGGCATGTGGCTTAGTGCGGAGCCTCTCAATGTCTAGATCAGACGGCTATTATGGACTGATTTACTTCATCTAACGGCTACATCAATTTTGATGATGTGGCTCAAGGAGAGGATATAGAATTCCTAGTAGTGGGGGCTAGCTATTACTAGTAGATAAGTCTTTGTAGAGATTCCACTACATACGGAACAAAATGAATGAATCTACACTTAAAATGCATCTATATACATCCGCATGTGGTTCATGGTGAAATCTCTACAAAGACTTTTATTTAGGAACGGGGGAGACGGCGTACTAAGCAAGCTTCTCCTCGTTCTGCGAGTTGACGGGACACATCAAAAGTACTCCAGTGTATAGAGCCTTGCCTCTAAGGTAGGCCCCACATGGTTTGCCTCTTTTTTAACATAACACGTCAAGTCGCAGTTTGTTTGTTCACCCGTGGTAGACGATCCTCCCTCCACCAAGTGGACAACCAGTACACGTGCCAAATTACCACGTGGGCTGCCTTTTTCATACAGAAATGAGCTCCACCATGTACCCGCGCGGGTGTGGTTGGGAAAGAGACGGGAGTACGTGTGCCGTGCATGCACCTCTTCTCTTCATGCACGCCCCCCACCTACGTGGGTGTGTGTGAGAGATACAAACCGCGTTCGTGAGTGTTTTTTGTTTTGGGGTGGGGGTGGGGTGGGGGGTTGATTTCGTGAATTATTTCTAGGAATATGTGTTTATGACATCTCAAACAAAATTTTGCATGCAATGTGTGTGAAATGGAGGCCTATCCATATCATACATAGAGGGTCGGGCAATCCACGAGAAGAGAGGGAGGGGTCATAGTTATCGATAGAGTCGAAGAGAGGATCAAGTGGGTGGGTGCGAGATCGATGAAGAGAGCCATCAAAATTGTGTGTGTGCAAGTCAAAGATATGGGGCGACTGGCCTACCGGAACGTTAGAGGGCACATGTCAAGTTTGTGTGTGGCAGGGAGACATGACTAGAGCGCTTGATGTATCGGTGTGTGTGTGTGGGTGGGTGGGTGGGGGGAGGGGTGGGGGGAGGGGTAGGCAGAGGCCTAACTATAGAGGTAGAACGAATCATATATGTGTTGAGAAGGAGAGACCCAGCTATGTCTTGAGGGAGATCTGTCGACATCCATACATAACTGAAGGACGGGAAATATGATGGGACAGAGAGAGAGAGAGGGAGGGAGAGGGGTAGAGTGCTGGATGGGTGATGCAGTTGCTTCTCGAAGATGGTGGGAGAGGCCTACTAGAGAAACTAAGGGTGGAACTGCAATGTTATCAGTAAGAGTGGGGATGTGTTTCTGTGTGTGCCTGTGCGTGATAGATCTGTTGGGATGCATCCATGGATGATGAAGGGGAACCATGTGTTTGGTAAGCAAACCTAACTAGATCGGTAGATCAATTGTTGTTTGTCGGAGGAAGGGAGAGACACAACTAATGAGGTAGATCGATTGACGTGTGGGTAAAAACGAGTTATAAGGACCTAGCTAGCTATATGTATAGCGAGAGATCGGTCGGTGTACGTCCATTTGTTAGAGGCAAATAAGGCCCAATGAGACGGATAGACAAAGAGAATGGAGCTAGGAGGTGGTGCGAGAGGCCCAACTACTAGCTAGATACGGGGAGGAGTGTGCGGTTGTGAGATCGATGAAAAGAGGGGCGAGAGTTTACACATGTGTCTGAACGTATGAGAGACACGAGGCAAGGACACATAAAGGAGGAGATTGAAGGTGTGTGTGTGTATGTTGTAGGCAGGCATTGAAGGAAATATGCCCTAGAGGAAATAATAAAGTTATTATTTATTTCCTTATATCATGATAAATGTTTATTATTCATGCTAGAATTGTATTAACCGGAAACACAATACATGTGTGAATACATAGACAAACAGTATGCCACTAGTATGCCTCTACTTGACTAGCTCGTTGAATCAAAGATGGTTAAGTTTCCTAGCCATAGACATGAGTTGTCATTTGATTAACGGGATCACATCATTAGAGAATGATGTGATTGACTTGACCCATTCCGTTAGCATAGCACTTGATTGTTTAGTTTGTTGCTATTGCTTTCTTCATGACTTATACATGTTCCTATGACTATGAGATTATGCAACTCCCGTTTACCGGAGGAACAGTTTGTGTGCTACCAAACGTCACAACGTAACTGGGTGATTATAAAGGTGCTCTACAGGTGTCTCCAAAGGTACATGTTGGGTTGGCATATTTCGAGATTAGGATTTGTCACTCCGATTGTCGGAGAGGTATCTCTGGGCCCTCTCGGTAATGCACATCACTTAAGCCTTGCAAGCAATGCAACTAATAAGTTAGTTGCAAGATGATGTATTACAGAACGAGTAAAGAGACTTGCCGGTAACGAGATTGAACTAGGTATTGAGATACCGACGATCGAATCTCGGGCAAGTAACATACCGATGACAAAGGGAACAAACGTATGCTGTTATGCGGTCTAACCGATAAATATCTTCATAGAATATGTAGGAGCCAATATGAGCATCCAGATTCCGCTATTGGTTATTGACCGGAGACGTGTCTCGGTCATGTCTACATTGTTCTCGAACCCGTAGCGTCCGCACGCTTAACGTTACGATGATAGTTCATTATGAGTTTATATATTTTGATGTACAAAAGGTTGTTCGGAGTCCCGGATGTAATCATGGACTTGACGAGGAGTCTCGAAATGGTCGAGACATAAAGATCGATATATTGGACGACTATATTTGGACACCGGAAAGGTTCCAGGTGAGATTGGGACAATACCGGATCACTGGGAGGTTATCGGAACCCCCCGGGAGGTATATGGGCCTTATTGGGCCTTAGTGGAAAGGAGGGGAAAGGAGCAAGGGAGGGGGCGCGCCCCCCCAAGCCCAATCCGAATTGGGAGGGGGGGCGCCCCCCCTTTCCTTCCTCCCTCCTTCCTCTTCCTTCCCTCTCCTACTCCTAATAGGAAAAAGGGGAGTCCTACTCCCGGTGGGAGTTGCACTCCCCCCTAGGGCGCACCACCCTCCTTGGCCGCCCCTCCTCCACTCCTTTATATACGGGGGCAGGGGGGCACCCCATAGACACAACAATTGATCATTGATCTCTTAGCTGTGTGCGGTGCCCCCCTCCACCATAATCCTCGATAATATTGTAGCGGTGCTTAGGCGAAGCCCTGCAACGGTAAAACATCAAGATCGTCACCACGCCGTCGTGCTGACGAAACTTATCCCCGACACTTTGCTGGATTGGAGTCCGGGGATCGTCATCGAGCTGAACGTGTGCTAGAACTCGGAGGTGCCATAGTTTCGGTGCTTGATCGGTCGGGCCGTGAAGACGTACGACTACATCAACCGCATTGTGCTAACGCTTCCGCTTCCGGTCTACGAGGGTATGTAGACAACACTCTCCTCTCTCATTGCTATGCATCACCATGATCTTGCGTGTGCGTAGGAATTATTTTTGAAATTACTACATTCCCCAACAGTGGCATCCGAGCCTAGGTTTTATGTGTTGATGTTATATGCACGAGTAGAACACAAGTGAGTTGTGGGCGATATAAGTCATACTGCTTACCAGCATGTCATACTTTGGTTCGGCGGTATTGTTGGATGAAGCGGCCCGGACCGACATTACGTGTATGCTTACGCGAGACTGGTTCTACCGACGTGCTTTGCACACAGGTGGCTGGCGGGTGTCAGTTTCTCCAACTTTAGTTGAACCGAGTGTGGCTACGCCCGGTCCTTGTGTAGGTTAAAACAACACCAACTTGACAAACTATCATTGTGGTTTTGATGCATAGGTAAGATTGGTTCTTGCTTAAGCCCGTAGTAGCCACGTAAAACTTGCAACAAACAAAGTAGAGGACGTCTAACTTGTTTTTCCAGGGCATGTTGTGATGTGATATGGTCAAGACATGATGCTAAATTTTATTGTATGAGATGATCATGTTTTGTAACCAAGTTATCGGCAACTGGAAGGAGCCATATGGTTGTTGCTTTATTGTATGCAATGCAATCGCCCTGTAATGCTTTACTTTATCACTAAGCGGTAGCGATAGTCATAGAAGCATAAGATTGGCGAGATGACAACGATGCTACGATGGAGATCAAGGTGTCACGCCGGTGACGATGGTGATCATGACGATGCTTCGGAGATGGAGATCACAAGCACAAGATGATGATGGCCATATCATATCACTTATATTGATTGCATGTGATGTTTATCTTTTATGCATATTATCTTGCTTTGATTGGCGGTAGCATTATAAGATGATCTCTCACTAAATTTCAAGATAAAAGTGTTCTCCCTGAGTATGCACCGTTGCCAAAGTTCGTCGTGCCCAGACACCACGTGATGATCGGGTGTGATAAGCTCTATGTCCATCTACAACGGGTGCAAGCCAGTTTTGCACACGCAGAATACTCAGGTTAAACTTGACGAGCCTAGCATATGCAGATATGGCCTCGGAACACTGAGACTGAAAGGTCGAGCGTGAATCATATAGTAGATATGATCAACATATTGATGTTCACCATTGAAACTACTCCATCTCACGTGATGATCGTACATGGTTTAGTTGATTTGGATCACGTGATCACTTAGAAGATTAGAGGGATGTCTTTCTAAGTGGGAGTTCTTAAGTAATATGATTAATTGAACTTTAATTTATCATGAACTTAGTCCTGGTAGTATTAGCATATCTATGTTGTAGATCAATAGCTCGCGATGTTGCTCCAAGTTTATTGTGTTCCTAGAGAAAAATTATGTTGAAAAATGTTAGTAGCAATGATGAGGATTGGATCCGTGATCTGAGGATTATCCTCATTGCTACACAGAAGAATTATGTACTTAATGCACCGCTAGGTGACATACCTATTGTAGGAGCAGATGCAGACGTTATGAACGTTTGGCTAGCTCAATATGATGACTACTTGATAGTTTAGTGCACCATGCTTAAACGACTTAGAATCAGGACTTCAAAGACGTTTTGAACATCATGGACCATATGAGATGTTCCAGGAGTTGAAGTTAGTATTTCAAGCAAATACCCGAGTTGAGAGATATGAAGTCTCCAACAAGTTCTATAGCTAAAAGATGGAGGAGAATAGCTCAAGCAGTGAGCATGTGCTCAGATTGTCTGGGTACTATAATCGCTTGAATCTAGTGGGAGTTAATCTTCCAGATAAGATAGTGATTGACAGAATTCTCTAGTCACCATCACCAAGTTAGTAGAACTTCGTGATGAACTATGATATGCAAGGGATAATGGAAACGATTCCCAAATTTTTCATGATGATGAAATCGACGAAGGTAGAAATCAAGAAAAGCATCAAGTGTTGATGGTTGACAAGACCACTAGTTTCAAGAAAAGGGCAAAGGGAAGAAGGGGAACTTCAAGAAGAACAACAAACAAGTTGCTGCTCAAGTGAAGAAGCCCAAGTCTGATCCTAAGCGTAAGACTAAGTGCTTCTACTGCAAAGGGACTGGTCACTGGAAGCGGAGCTGCCCCAAGTATTTGGCAGATAAGAAGGATGGCAAAGTGAACAAAGGTATATTTGATATACAGATTATTGATGTGTATTTTACTAGTGTTCATAGCAACCCCTTGGTATTTGATACTAGTTCGGTTGCTAAGAGTAGTAACTCAAAACGGGAGTTGCAGAATGAACAGAGACTAGTTAAGGGTGAAGTGACGATGTGTGTTGGAAGTGGTTCCAAAATTGATATGATCATCATCGCACACTCCCTATACTTTTGGGATTAGTGTTAAACCTAAAATAAGTGTTATTTGGTGTTTGCATTGAGCATGAATATGATTTCATCATGTTTATTGCAATACGGTTATTCATTTAAGTAAGAGAATAAATTGTTATTCTGTTTACATGAATAAAACCTTCTATGGTCATACACCCAATGAAAATGGTTTGTTGGATCTCGATGGTGGTGATACACATTTTCATAATATTGAAGCCAAAAGATGCAAAGTTAACAATGATAGTGCAACTTATTTGTGGCACTGCCATTTAGGTCATATTGGTGTAAAGCGCATGAAGAAAATCCATGCTGATGGGCTTTTGGAATCACTTGATTATGAATCAGTTGATGCTTGCGAACCATGCCTCATGGGCAAGATGACTAAGACTCCGTTCTCTCGAACAATGGAGCGAGCAACAGATTTGTTGGAAATCATACATACTGATGTATGTGGTCCGATGAATATTGTGGCTCATGGCAGGTATCATTATTTTCTGATCTTCACAGATGATTTGAGCAGATATGAGTATATCTACTTTATGAAACACAAGTCCGAAACATTTGAAAAGTTCAAAGAATTTCAGAGTGAAGTGGAGAATCATCGTAACAAAAATAAAAGTTTCTACGATATGATCGCAGAAGTAAAATATTTGAGTTACAAGTTTGGCCTTCAGTTAAAAACAATGTGAAATAGTTTCACTACTCACGCCACCTGGAACACCACAGCATAATGGTGTGTCCGAACGTCATAACCGTACTTTATTAGGTATGGTGCGATCTATGATGCCTCTTACCGATCTACCACTATCGTTTTGGGGTTATGCATTAGAGACAGCTACATTCACGTTAAATAGGGCACCATCTAATTCCGTTGATGTCGGCGTTCTGGGAACGGGGGTCCCCAGACTTGCCTGCCTGCGGCCTGTGGCATGGCTCAAAGGGGGGCCCAACACGGCCCATCTTCATCGACACAGACCCAAGACCCTCGTGAGGGGCCAAGCCTCACGGGGCGGACGATGGAGCTTCCTCAGGCACGACCTCATCAGGCTGGCTCGCGAGGAGGCGGAGAGATCAAGGCGGGGTACCTCACGAGGTGCCCGTGATGCAAGCCATGACGACCAAGGGTGCTAGGCGGGCGCCAGCCCGCGCAGTGTCCTCCTTTCCTCTTTGGTGCAAAGGGAGAAAGCGCAGGCGAGAGCATCAAGCAAAGGCACCCGTTTCAGTGCAATGAGACCAAGACCAGTCCAACGGCAGGGAGGAAGTCATTGTGGAGCCCAAGCCAGCGTCACCACCAGAGCCTTTGGCAGGCAAGGACCAACTTTAGTTAGGATAAGTGTACCAGATGTTCCCCTTCAAAATGGCCAATTGTTGGCGCCCTTCCCGCTCAATATTTGGGAAGAGGCCTAGGGCCTTTGCCTATAAATAGGACTAGCCACCCCAGGGGAGAGAGAGATAAAAAACCGGATCGGGATCGGAATCGGAGAGAGAATCGAGAAGAGAGAGAGAGAGAAGGGTGACTGAATCCCTCCTAGCAGTTCATCCCCCCAGCCAAGAACAGACCCTCGCGAGGCTGTTCTTCCTTGTATTGCTCATCATCATCAGCCCAAGAGGCAATCCACCACACCACACACTGGAGTAGGGTATTACACCACAACGGTGGCCCAAACCTGTATAAACCCTGTGTCTCTTGTGCTGTTCTTTCCATAGCTTAGATCTTAGCGAGGCGGAGGGGCGCAGGTAGGTAGAAGGTGAAATCTCCACGCGCACCCCAGTGTTCGAACCTCAAGGGTCTGCCGGAACCCGAAATCCAACATTTGGCGCGCCAGGTAGGGGTGCGCCGGAACTCGTCTTCCACCACCCCGTTCTCCTCCGACCATCGCGTCCATGTCTGACACTCGTCGGGCCCGCGCCGAGCGCCGGGCCGCTCTCGCTTCCCGCGTCACCCAGACGGCTCCTGTCGACGGGCATCCTCGCCGTTCCCCATCACCTGCCGTCAACGCCGCCACCGGCCCGGCGGGGGACGAGCAGCAAGCATCGTCTCAGCATCCGTCCGTGCGGCAAGACGGCCGCACCGCTACTCCCTCGCTCACCCCAGCTGGTTCTTCGTCCCGCGCGCTCCGCGCACCCATGGAGGCTCGAGATGCGCTCATCGCGGCAAACGAGCTCCTGCGCTACCGTCCCGTCGACGACGTCTACGAAGAATGGCTCGACCGCGTCGCCGAGCTCGTCCGCGCCGCAGGGGGCTCTCCTGCGCCGTCCGTTCCGCTGCACCGCACCCCGCCCCGCGCGGGCGACGAAGCTCCAGTGGCGCCCCAACCGCCTCCTCCTCAAGAAGGCGCCATGGCTTCAAGGCACGTGGCCCCTGGGCGGAACCCGCTCTGCTAGGTGCCAGCGCGGCAAGAGCAGAGCTGCCAAGAAGTCCCTTGCCCGCATGAAGCTGCCCGGGCACTCCCTGCTGCAGCACGTCGCGACCATGCTCCTGCTCCCGCACGTCAAGACCCCGTGCTGCTCCCAGTTGCAGCGCGTGGGGACATGCAAGACTAAGCTCTCCGCCACCCAAGGCCTCCCGTGGCCACAGCAGGCTGCCGTGCCTTCACCACCGAGCTACGCAGCGTCACGTGGCCCGGCAAGTTCAAGCCGGACCTGCCTCCTCGTTACGACGGCACGGCCGACCCTGCTGAGTTCCTCCAGATCTATGAGCTGGGCATCGAAGCTGCCAACGGAGACGAGAAGGTCATGGCGAACTGGTTTCCCATGGCGCTCAAGGACGGGGCCCGCACCTGGCTCCTGAACCTGGCTCCAGGCACGATCTCCTCCTGGGACGAGATGCGCACCCGCTTCATCGCCAACTTCCAAGGTACTCGCGACCGGCCACCCGCCGTGAGCGACATGCGCCGCATCAAGCAACAACCCGGAGAGACCCTGCAGAAGTACATCCAACGCTTCAACAACGCACGCCTCAAGATTGCCAAGGTGACCGAGGAGGCCATCATCTCAGCCTTCTCCGACGGCGTGCGCGATGTCAAGATGAAGGAGGAGCTGGCGATGCATGAAGACCTGTGCACTTCCTTGGACCTGTTCAAATTGGCAACCAAGTGCGCCAGGGCCGAGGAAGGGCATCTCTCCCTCCTCGAGCTGCCTGCCGCAGACCCAGAAGAGAAGAAGCCCAAGGCCAAGGATGTGAAGCGCAAGGGGGCTGCCGTGCTCGCGGCAGAACCAGACACCAAGCGGGGCAGAGATCAACCCGAATCTTCCAAGGGCAGTCGGTACTGTGTGTACCACAACCTCCACACCCACAACACCAACGAATGTCAAGAGCTCCGAGCCGTGCGAGAAGGGAGGATCGGCCGTCGCCCCGACCGCGGTGACCGGGGCTACAGTCGAGGAGGAGGAAGGAACGCAGGACACTGGGAGGACCGCGGCCCGCGCCAAGGGTGGCGCGATCAACCTCGCGAGGATCGCTAGCAAGACCCGCCTCGCGAGGGAGACTGGAGGGATCAGCCTCGTGAGGATCGCCCGCAAGGCAACGCAGGCCTCCCTCCACTGCCGCTGCAGCCAAGGAGAAACGAGGACCGCCATCAGGACGAGGGGGCTGGGGGCTTCCAGGAGCCACGCGCGATCGCCTGCATCCTGGGCGGGGCTCAAGCCCCAGCCTCTCAACGCATCTTCAAGCAGTTCGCCCGCGAAGTGAATGCAGTCCTCCCCAAGCTCGAAGCCACGCGCCCTCTCAGGTGGTCGGCGTGCGCCATCACGTTCAGCTCAGCAGATCAGCTCAAGTGTGCGGCTACAGCCGGAGTCCTCCCGATGCTTTGTTCCCCAATCATCAGCAATGTGGTGGTCACCAGGACCCTCATCGATGGCGGTGCAGGGCTCAACGTCCTGTCCGTGGAAACATTCAACAATCTCGAAGTGCCCTACAGCCAGCTTCAGCCAACCAAGCCTTTCTCTGGAGTCACCGACGGCTCCACGGTCCCGATTGGGCAGGTCCGCCTCCCTGTCACCTTCGGGGCACGCGACAACTACCGCACCAAGCTCATCGACTTCGACGTCGCTCACATTCGCCAGCCGTACAACACCATCCTTGGGTACCCAGCGCTGGCCAAGTTCATGGCCGTAACTCACCACGGCTACAACGTCCTCAAGATGCCAGGAAGTGGCGGAGTCATCACGGTGCCCTGTGAAGAGAAGGACGCGGTGTGTTCCCTGGAACGACCCTTTCAGGCCGCATCACTGGAAGACCCGGATCGCGGAAGCAGGAGGCTTCCCGAGACCACCCCCAAGAAGAAGAAGACATCATTTGGCCTGGCCCCTTAGGAGGCAGGCCCCTCAGGGCCCGCGCCTACCCAGGGGGAACCTCCTTCCATCGCATAGGAAAGCGCGCCCGGCGCCCTCCTCAGGCAGGGCTCAGGGGCTCTCCCCTGGAGGGCCACCGACCTGGCTAAGGTCACGAGGGAGGCGCTTGGGCACCACATGGAGGCGTGTTTCGAAGCACGTTTCCCTCAAGAAGGAGTAAGGCAAGGAGAGCTAGACCCTCAGGAGTTCGTCAGCAAGGCCATTCAGGAGCTACAGGAGTCAAGAGTCACGAAAGGCGGCCGCCGCCTACCAGCTGTGGCTCCCCATCCAGGCGAGGATGGTGGGCTGCGCGTCTGCGTCGACATACTAGGGCTCAATCGAGTCGCCTCTCTGGAGCGCCTCTGGCCCTCGCGAGTGGGGCGCTGCGGAGGTCCACCCCACAGCTACGTTCACATGCCTTACGGCTTGCCGAACGCGGCTGCCACGTACCAGCGCCTCATGAGGGGTATCATGGAGGCTCAAGAGGCCAGGCGTTCCGCAGCCCTGGCGGAGATGGAGATGGTCCGCGAGGAGCCACCAGCGCCTCCGGAGCCTCCCGAGGCCCCTGGGCCTGGGGGCTCATGAGGATCGGCTTCCGCAGCCCACCGAGTCTGCTACACCAGCACTCCTTCGTCCTCAACATCATCAGGTGACATCTTTCAAGTTTCATTTCCAGCTGGGAGCGCCCCCCCAGGGCTGCATTATTCCCAGGCCGCATGGGTCCGTCCCTGCGGCATGTATCCCTTTTATTTCATGTTGTTAGCGTAGTTTGTTGGGGGCGCCCCTCGGGCTGCATCATCCCCAAGTCGCTCGGGCCAGACCCAGCAACATGTATCCCTTTTGCGTTTATTTCCGGCTATGCGTTCGACCCACCATGCTTGATTATTTGATGCCGGTCCACGGCACCTCTTCTTCTCCATGCCGACCACTTGCACGTTAAAGGGGGGTACCTGAGCATCGCGACTCAGGGCTCTTACTGGCTCTCCAGCCCTCACCCTCTGGCCTTGTCCACGGCATCGCGACCTGGCATACCAGCGACGGCTGAGACCAGCTCGAGGGCCGGTACCCGAGGACGTAGAGTGCCAGCATCTAACCAAATTTGCAGGTACACATCACAAGATAAGGCCTAGTGCCAGGCGCAACCCGCCTAGAGGTAGGGCCCCGTGAGTCCCGCGCTGGCTCACGGGTGCCCAGATACACCTCGCCAGGCCCTACCGTGCCAGCCACGTGTCAGGGTGGGGCTGTACACGCCCCGGGGGCTCCTCCCAGAGGGGAGCCCCCTCCCACGTACCAGTGGAAGCACCATGCTCCGCGCTGGCTGACGACACTGCTGAGGAGCGGCTATGCCCGTACACACACGGAAGCGCTATGCTCCGCGCTGGTGATAAACAACTGAGGGTGGCCCCCGGGCCGCATCAACCTCAGGGAGCCCAGAGCTCAGTGTCTAGCCTCATCGTAACGCCTCCCCTCGGGAGTGCCGCGCGAGGGGGCTGGGCACGGGGGCTGCGCCTGGGTCACGCCCAGACGCACGCCGCCCAGCCAGGCCCCCCCGGGCCTGGTTCGTCGCGCGTCTCTCCCCGAGTGGAGCCAAGGTATGAAGGCTGTTTGAGCGTCAAGGGGGACTCCTAAGCATCGCGACTCAGGAGCCTAACTGGTCACGTAGCCCCTCACTCCTTGGTCCCGTCCTGGTTTCCGGTCGGGGCTAACGGCGGCTGAGGTATGCGCGGGGCCGGGCTCTGCAGACGTAGAACGGTAGATCCACCCACATCACACCTCCCTACTTGCTGTTCGTGCGCCAAGGGGGACTCCTGAGCATCGCGACTCAGGAGCCTAACTTGTCACGTAGCCCCTCACTCCTTGGTCCCATCCTGGTTTCCGGTCGGGGCTAACGGCGGCTGAGGTATGCGTGGGGCCGGGCTCTGCCGGCGTAGAACATAAGCAAGTAGGAAGGAAAAACGTAAATTTGAAGGAATTCAAAAGCAAATATTACAGTCCACACTGTTATCTCAATGCCAAACGCAAGTTTAAACGCCTCCCCGAGGCATGATACATGTGCAGGAATTAAAGTCAGGACAGGAGCCACAACGGAGTCACTTGTCGGCGGTGGAGCAGCGCGGGGTGGGTTCGCCTCATGGAGCAGCGGGGTCGGAAGCGCCTTGCTTCGGCTTGGTGCTGAAGGCCCGGAACTTCCCCAGCAGAGCCTCCGTGCGACCCTTCACGGCCTCGGCAGCGGCAGCGGCACGCTCGCCACTTACTGGCTCCAGCAGGCTGTCGAGGTCGACGCCGGGATCGCGAAGATAGATGTGGGTGAGGACCCGCGTCAGCGCTGCAGAATATAGGACACGCGCCTCGGCCTCGGCCGTGGGGCCAAGGCCAAGGGCGACGTCTTCAAGAGCGCGAACCAGGAAGGGAAGCAGCTTGGCGGGGCCGTCCTCGGCGCCAGCCAGCGGGCTCTCCAGGCCGCTGTCGTAAAGCGTCCTCAGCGAGGAGCGAGCCTTCGCCTCCATCTCTGTGAAGGCCACGCGGTCCTCGGCAAGAACCTGGGCCTTGTCGTCCAGCTCGACCTTCCTCGCCCCCAACTCCTGCTCCAGCGCGCCTAGGCGGTCACGGCGCCTCCTGAGCTTGACCTCCCTCTCCTTGACGGCCGCCTCGCGAGCCTTCACGCCTTCTTCCTGCTCTTGGAGAAGGCGGGCCTCTTTCGCGAGCTGGTCCCACAGGCCTTGCAGCTCGTCCTCCAGCGCCTTGCAACGACCACGGACGTCGACCACCTCCCCCAGTGCTGCGTCACGAGCAGCCTTCGCCTCAAGGACGGCCTGCCTCTCCTCATCGCAAGCCGTCGAGGCCTGGACTAGCGCCGCCCGAATCGAAGCGTCGGAGCGAACCCATCCTGAAGCCAGCTCCAAGCGCCCGGCCACCAAGCGAGGGTCGGCGCCAAGAAGATCCTGGCGCAGCCGGTCCAGCTCAGCAGCAGCACGATCCAGAACGGTAGGAGGAGTCGGAGAGACAGCAATTGGTGGAGTAGGAGGAGAAGGCGGCAGCGCGACCACAGCATCCTGAGGCGGAGCCTGCTGCGCCCCAACGGCTGTAGTGGCGGCAGCAGGCAACGGCACCTCGGGAGTCACTTGGGCCATGGGGGCTGAGCTCGCCCCAGCTGGCTCAGCCAGGCCTCGCGAGGACGACCGGGCAGGAGAAGCCCGTGCGTCGCGGTCACCTCCCTTCACGGGCAGAGGCGCTACCACGGATGGAACCTCAGGAGCTCCCTTCGGCTTCTTTGCTGCGGGCGCCAGCCTTTCCAAGAGATGTGGACGTCAAGCCTCAGCAGCAGAACAAGAAATAAAGACAAGAATCAAGTGCTTAGGGTCATCGCCAGTGAGCTTAGGCAGCCTCCAGCCAAATTTGAAGCCTAAAAGCCGGCTGGAAGGGTCAACCTTGGGAAGCTCGGGAGCGGAAGGCGCGTCTACGGTCCGCCTCGGGGCCGGGGCAGACCCGCGGGAGATCAGCCCGGTCCTGTCCTTCTTCGGGATCGGGGGCAAGCTCCCACCGCCCTGCTCGTCATCATCCTCGTCGTCATCGCTCGGAAAGAGGCGGAGAGCGCGGGACCTGCGCCGGGGGAGGGGAGCCCTCGACTCTCCGTCAGTCGCCTCGGAGTCAGGCCCTTTTTCCCGCTCCCCTCCTTCCTCCTCTTCGCTGGAGTCGTCGGAGGACACGTCCATCGATTCCCCGGGAGTTTCCATGGGCACGGGCCCGTCCCCGTTGAAGACGGGCATGGACTCCACTACCTGCTCCCAGTCGTCGCGGAGGAACAAGGGCGTAGGAGCGCCCTCCAACCTCGCCACATCGCCCCCGACCAAAGATTGGAGGACTGCAACCAGATCTTCGTCGGCCAAGGCCGCGGGGCTCGGATGGGGCCTCCACATCGGAAGTGAGTACTGCCAATGCGGAGCCAGTTGGTGCTCCAGGAATTCCCTCAGCAGCGACGCGCCGGTCAGCTTCGCCGCCGCCATGTTGGCCGGCCTCAGATACGCGTCCATCTTCTCCAACACCAGCTTCGCACGGGGGTCCGCTAGCTCCGCTCGACCCCAATCACTGGAGCTCGTGGGTTGCTCCGTGGGCAAGATCAGCCGAGGGTGGATGCGCCCAGCATCTGCCAAGACCCACTTGCTCCTAAAGCCCTCAACCCTTTTCCCGGGGTTCGAAATGGCAATGGCGCCACCGTACGCGATGAAGCTCGCGCACGCGGAAGCAGGACAGCGAGAGGTCCGGAGGTAGAAGTAGTGGCACAACAAGGCCACTGAGGGCTGAACCCCTACGTGAGCCTCGCAGTAATAGGCAAAGATTGCCAGGAGAAGGACGGAGTTGGGGTGGAGATGCAGAGCTTGTAGCTTATAATGGCGGAGGACAGAGAAGAAGAACTCGGAGAAGGGAGGCACCAGGCCAGCAGCAATGGCGCTTACAAAGAACGGATAGAAGGTGCTCCCTTGGCCCTCAGGGGTGGCGGAGCCGGCCTTGAACACCTTTGCCCCGTCGATGCCCCGCGCCACCGCCATCTGGCGCAACCGGGCGAGGCTCGCCTCCGACACGTTCGGCGAGTCCAGGGCAGACGAGTACCAAGCTCCGGCCGGGGACTGATGAGGCGCCATGGCTTCCTAGGTCACGTGGTCGGAGTAGATCTGGAAATTTTGGAGGAAGGAAGGAGAGGCGCAAGAAAGGGGATCTGAGCAACAACTGGAGAAAGCAAAAAGCAAAGCCTAGGCAGATGCCGCTCCTTTATCAACTCGCGCGGTTGCTGAGGCGCTCATGTCCAATCAACCGCCACGCGGCGCCCAAGGTCGCAGGCTGTTAGGGCCCGCGGCGCTTCGCCCTTACCCTCTCGCCCCCTGCACGGCCAAGTCCGGGCGCGCCTTGGGCCCGGGGGCTACTGTCGGCGTTCTGGGAACGGGGGTCCCTAGACTTGCCTGCCTGCGGCCTGCGGCGTGGCTCAAAGGGGGGCCCAGCACGGCCCATCTTCATCGACACAGACCCAAGACCCTCGCGAGGGGCCAAGCCTCACGGGGCGGACGACACGGAGCTTCCTCAGGCACGGCCTCATCAGGCTGGCTCGCGAGGACGCGAAGAGATCAAGGCGGGGTACCTCACGAGGTGCCCGTGATGCAAGCCATGACGACCAAGGGTGCCAGGCGGGCGCCAGCCCGCGCAGTGTCCTCCTTTCCTCTTTGGTGCAAAGGGAGCAAGCGCAGGCGAGAGCATCAAGCAAAGGCACCCGTTTCGGTGCAACGAGACCAAGACCAGTCCAACGGCAGGGAGGAAGTCATTGTGGAGCCCAAGCCAGCGTCACCACCAGAGCCTTTGGCAGGCGAGGACCAGCTTTAGTCAGGATAAGTGTACCAGATGTTCCCCTTCAAAATGGCCAATTGTTGGCGCCCTTCCTGCTCAATATTTGGGAAGAGGCCCAGGGCCTTTGCCTATAAATAGGACTAGCCACCCCAGGGGAGAGAGATAAAGAAACCGTATCGGGATCGGAATCGGAGAGAGAATCGAGAAGAGAGAGAGAGAAGGGTGACTAAATCCCTCCTAGCAGTTCATCCCCCAGCCAAGAACAGACCCTCGCGAGGCTGTTCTTCCTTGTATTGCTCATCATCATCAGCCCAAGAGGCAATCCACCACACCACACACTGGAGTAGGGTATTACACCACAACGGTGGCCCGAACCAGTATAAACCATGTGTCTCTTGTGCTGCTCTTTCCATAGCTTAGATCTTAGCGAGGCGGAGGGGCGCAGGTAGGTAGAAGGCGAAATCTCCACG
The DNA here is from genome assembly GCF_003073215.2 of Triticum urartu. NCBI lineage: Eukaryota > Viridiplantae > Streptophyta > Magnoliopsida > Poales > Poaceae > Triticum > Triticum urartu. The sequence goes on from NC_053024.1 coordinate 488,645,052, forward strand.
CGCACCCCAGTGTTCGAACCTCAAGGGTCTGCCGGAACCCGAAATTCGACAGTTGAGACGACACCGTATGAACTATGGTTTGGCAAGAAACCTAAGATGTCGTTTCTTAAAGTTTGAGGTTGCAATGCTTATGTGAAAAAGTTTCAACCTGATAAGCTCTAATCCAAATCAGAGAAGTGCGTCTTCATAGGATACCCAAAAAAAATGTTGGGTACACCTTCTATCACAGATTCGAAGGCAATATATTCGTTGCTTTGAATGGATCCTTTCTAGAAAAGGAGTTTCTCTCTAAAGAAGTGAGTGGGAGGAAAGTAGAACTTGATGAGGTAACTGTACCTGCTCCCTTATTGGAAAGTAGTTCATCACAGAAATCTGTTCCTGTGATTACTACACCAATTAGTGAGGAAGCTAATGATGATGATCACGTAACTTCAGATCAAGTTACTACCGAACCTCGTAGGTAAACCAGAGTGAGATCCGCACCAGAGTGGTACGGTAATCCTATTCTGGAAGTCATATTACTAGACCATGACGAACTTGCGAACTATGAGGAAGCGATGATGAGCCCAGATTCCACAAAATGGTTTGAGGCCATGAAATCTGAGATGGGATCCACGTATGAGAACAAAGTGTAGACTTTGGTTGACTTGCCCGATGATCGGCAAGCCATAGAAAATAAATGGATCTTCAAGAGGAAGACGGACACTGATAGTAGTGTTACTATCTACAAAGCTAGACTTGTCGAAAAAGGTTTTTGACAAAGTTCAAGGTGTTGACTACAATGAAATTTTTCTCACTCGTGGCGATGCTTAAGTCTGTCCAAATCATGTTAGCAATTGCCGCATTTTATGAAATCTGGCAAATGGATAAACAAAACTACATTCCTTAATGGATTTAAAGAAGAGTTGTATATGATACAACCAGAAGGTTTTGTCAATCCTAAAGGTGCTAACAAAATATGCAAGCATCTCGGAGTTGGAATATACGCTTTGATAAGTTGATCAAAGCATATAGTTTTATACAGACTTGCGGTGAAGCCTGTATTTACAAGAAAGTGAGTGGGAGCACTACAACATTTCTGATAAGTATATGTGAAAGACATATTGTTGATCGGAGATAATGTAGAATTATTCTACAAAGCATAAAGAAATGTTTGAAAAGAGTTTTTCAAAGAAAGGCTCGGTGAAGCTGCTTACATATTGAGCATCAAGATCTATAGAGATAGATCAAGACGCTTGATAAGTTTTTCAATGAGTACATACCTTGACAAGATTTTGAAGTAGTTCAAAATGGAACAGTCAAAGAAGGAGTTCTTGCCTGTGTTACAAAGGTGTGAAGTTGAGTAAGACTCAAAACCCGACCACGGCAGAAGATAGAGAGAGAATGACAAAAGGTTCATCGTAAAGGGTTACGTCAATGCAAGTTTTGACACTGATCCAGATGACTCTAAGTATCAATCTGGATACATATTGAAAGTGGGAGCAATTAGCAAGAGTAGCTCCGTGCAGAGCATTGTTGACATAGAAATTTGGAAAATACTTACGAATCTGAATGTGGCAGACCCGTTGACTAAACTTCTCTCACAAACAAAACATGATCACACCTTAGTACTCTTTGGGTATTAATCACATAGCGATGTGAACTAGATTATTGACTCTAGTAAACCCTTTGGGTGTTGGTCACATGACGATGTGAACTATGGGTGTTAATCACATGGTGATGTGAACTATTGATGTTAAATCACATGGCGATGTGAACTAGATTATTGACTCTAGTGCAAGTGGGAGACTGAAGGAAATATGCCCTAGAGGCAATAATAAAGTTATTATTTATTTCCTTATATCATGATAAATGTTTATTATTCATGCTAGAATTGTATTAACCGGAAACATAATACATGTGTGAATACATAGACAAACAGTATGTCACTAGTATGCCTCTACTTGACTAGCTCGTTGAATCAAAGATGGTTAAGTTTCCTAGCCATAGACTTGAGTTGTCATTTGATTAACGGGATTACATCATTAGAGAATGATGTGATTGACTTGACCCATTCCGTTAGCATAGCACTTGATCGTTTAGTTTGTTGCTATTGCTTTCTTCATGACTTATACATGTTCCTATGACTATGAGGTTATGCAACTCCTGTTTACCGGAGGAACACTTTGCGTGCTACCAAATGTCACAACGGAACTGGGTGATTATAAAGGTGCTCTACAGGTGTCTCCAAAGGTACATGTTGGGTTGGCGTATTTCGAGATTAGGATTTGTCACTCCGATTGTCGGAGAGGTATCTCTGGGCCCTCTCGGTAATGCACATCACTTAAGCCTTGCAAGCAATGCAACTAATAAGTTAGTTGCAAGATGATGTATTGCAGAACGAGTAAAGATCTAGGTATTGAGATACCGACGATCAAATCTCGGGCAAGTAACATACCGATGACAAAGGGAACAAACGTATGTTGTTATGCGGTCTGACCGATAAAGATCTTCATAGAATATGTAGGAGCCAATACGAGCATCCAGGTTCCGCTATTGGTTATTGACCGGAGACGTGTCTCGGTCATGTCTACATTGTTCTCGAACCCGTAGGGTCAGCACGCTTAACGTTACGATGACAGTTTCATTATGAGTTTATATATTTTGATGTACCGAAGGTTGTTTGGAGTCCCGGATGTAATCACGGACTTGACGAGGAGTCTCAAAATGGTCGAGACATAAATATTGATATATTGGACGACTATATTTGGACACCGGAAAGGTTTCGGGTGAAATTGGGACAATACCGGATCACTGGGAGGTTATCGGAACCCCCCGGGAGGTATATGGGCCTTATTGGGCCTTAGTGGAAAGGAGGGGAAAGGAGCAAGGGAGGGGGCGCCCCCCCAAGCCCAATCCGAATTGGGAGGGGGGCCGGGCCCCCTTTCCTTCCTCCCTCCTTCCTCTTCCTTCCCTCTCCTACGCCTAATAGGAAAAAGGGGAGTCCTACTCCCGGTGGGAGTTGGACTCCCCCTAGGGCGCGCCACCCTCCTTGGCCGGCCCCCTCCTCCACTCCTTTATATACGGGGGCAGGGGGCACCCCATAGACACAACAATTGATCATTGATCTCTTAGCCGTGTGCAGTGCCCCCCTCCACCATAATCCTCGATAATATTGTAGCGGTGCTTAGGCGAAGCCCTGCAACGGTAAAACATCAAGATCGTCACCACACCGTCGTGCTGACGAAACTCATCCCCGACACTTTGCTGGATCGGAGTCCAGGGATCGTCATCGAGCTGAACGTGTGCTAGAACTCGGAGGTGCCATAGTTTCGGTGCTTGATCGGTCGGGCCATGAAGACATACGACTACATCAACCGCGTTGTGCTAACGCTTCCGCTTCCGGTCTACAAGGGTACGTAGACAACACTCTCCTCTCTCGTTGCTATGCATCACCATGATCTTGCGTGTGCATAGGATTTTTTTTGAAATTACTACGTTCCCCAACAGGCATCGCTGGAGAGGTTTATCGATCGGTGTGTGTCGGAAAGGAGTTGTGGAGACTCTGGGAGAACGACCTAAAGAAAAAAATGAATGTGCCCGGTGTATAGAATGCCGAGGGAGGGGGAGGGTGAGGAGGGCGTGTGCATGCACGAGAGAAATTTAGTGGTAGCTACAAAGGTTAGAGGATTGTGTAGGTGTAAGACACTAACAAAGATCATAATTTGATATGAAAGCGGATTCATATATTTGAATAGGAGATCATAGTGTTTTAAACATTGCATGCATGAATATAGCGGTGATACACGTGCTGTGCACATGTTATACCATAATGTGATAATGCATGGCGTTTGCAACTCACAGCTAAATGCCTAACAATCTAAACCATACTATACATCAAACAATCTCACATTTTATTTGAATTTGTGATAATGTGTGGCGTTTGGATCTTACAAATAAACATCGAACAATCTAAACAATACTCCCTCCGTTCCAAATTACTCATCGAAGAAATGGATGTATCTAGAACTAAAATACATCTAGATACATCCATACCTGCGACAAGTAATTCAGAATGGAGGGAGTACTATATATCGAACATTCTCACATTTTATTTGAATTTGTGGTAATGTGTGGTGTTTGCAACTCACATCTAAATACTTATAGGCGTAGGGGGCGGGGCACCATACATAATGTGATAAACACATTATACATATGAGACATGGTTTAGATTATGAAGATATAGCTAGAGCTAGAAATGTAATGTGATTTGAAATCAAAATAAAGTGGATTCAAAAAATCTAGTTCGAGTTCATATAGTACACATAGTTCATATGTAACTCGAGACTAATCATGTGGTGTGCTGTGAAGATAATACACAAATGATGGTTTAACTTGACAATAATGATAAATGTAGATCTTATTAAAACAGAGAAATGATTTCAAATGCTTTGACTTCACAACAATCATTACTGTAGATCTTATTCAAATAGAGAAACGAATTCAAATTTAGTTCATATTGAAGCGGTAGCATATACGTTTGGAATGCACTAAAACATTCATTTGAGTAGTAGGTTGCATGCATTATACACGTAGTGAAATATTTTAATTGAACATAACATGAATTCAAAGTTTTGAATGACATTTGTAGTGCGCATTGATTTTGTACAGTACACGTTAGGCTTGTCCAGAAATTTCAACCCGTGCCTTGTTAGCCCAAAATATTTAAGATATATCTTTGTCTCATTGTGCTCCGACAACTCCCTCCATCTCAACCCACGCCTTGCTATTCCGAAATTACAACGCGCGCGAAAACTCCCACCTCATGTGAAATCCCAACACGCGAAATGCCCGTGGTACCCCTGAATCTCTAAGCCATGGTTCCCCACTGCCATCCCATCCGCCCACCCATTCGTACACCGAGGCCGCAAAAACCCACGACGAAACCCCACACCCTGCTCCGTCCGCCACCCAGCCGGAGCCTCTTCCCCGACGACGTCGTCCACAGCAACACCTCGACGTCCCTCATCCACCATACCAGATGAGGATCTGTCGTCGATCTCATCGTCCCGCCGGTTCAGCCACCCGTCCTCCACCTCCAAGGAGATGCCCCGATGTTCCCCTCGTCTTTCGCGCCACCTCCATTCCCACACCGCCGTCTTCACCTGCACCACCGGAAGAGCATCATCATCACCATTTCCTCGGATGAAGTTGCGGCCTAATCGGCGCCACCAAAGAGGTTGTACACTAATCGCCGCATTTTCTTCTTGATTCAATCTCACGGTGCTGCCGACGCTTGGTCCCGATCCGACACGGCGCGGCTCCATCCACGGCGGCATCGCCAGCCACTTCCTCCACGGCGTCGCTCCCTTGGCGGTGACGTCCACATCAGTAAGCTGCTGCTGCTTTAGCTCTCGCTCGCGCTGCTGCTCTGCTCTTGCTCTCGGTCCCCTGCCTGGTCTGCTCTTGCTATTGCTCTTGCTCGCGCTGCTGCTCTCGCTCTTGCTCTTGCTTGCGATGCTGCTCTGATTTAGCTACACTTCATTCGACTGAATTGACTTTTGGGTAGTCGATTTTCAGGGGGTGGGGGGGGGGGGGGGGGGGGGGGGGGGGGGGGGGGGGGGGCTCGCCGGGGTGAAGGAAGAACCAGCCGCAGCGGGGAGGGGGCTCGCCGGAGAGGTACCCCACTATCTATCTTAGGGTTCAGGATGGGGGCGGTGGTCACCGGCGGTGGCGGGGCGTTGGAGGGGCGGTGGCATGGGGATCGCTGGAGAAAAAGCTCGGCACGGGGGGCCTAGAGGGATGGCTGGGGCGGCGGCGGACTGGCGGTGGGGAGTGTTTTTAGGGCGGGCGGGGCAGCGGGGGGCTGCTGTTTGGCCGGTGGTGGCTGGCGGCTCAGGGGAGTGGAGGTTGAAGATGAACCACAGGCCCTTGATTTCGTATCCAACGGCTGCAAAATCGACTGATCAGAGATGAAAAAGTCAGTCGACCGACGTGTAGCCTCACCTTGCTAGTGCGTTCAGTTTCGACAGCAAAATTCAGTTTTGACAACAAAATTCAGTTTCGACAGTTAAGTTCAGTTTCGACAGTTAAGTTCAGAGATGAGCGGCTGATGTATTTTGCATCTAGCACTTTGTGGTTATGTATTTTACGTCGTGTATTGGAGATGCTATTAGAATTCCACTCAAGTTAATGTTGTTCGTTGTCTTTCTTGTCCTGCTTCAGCCTCGGCGTCGTACAACTCACCGGAGCTACTCCAACGACGAAACCCTCCATCATAGCGGAGCAGTACCTCGGGCTCCATCTCCAGACGCCTAAGATCTTCTTCCCCCCCTTCGACAGCAAAGTCAGCTGGAGCATCCTCACCGGCCAACCCAATCACGCTGAGATCGACATGGCTTCGCCAAAGAGGTTGTACACTTGTTGCATCTCTTTTTTACTCTACATGTTATATATATTTTCCACTGAGCACACAGATTTGTTCCTTTAGTGTCTCCTTGAAAGAAAAAACGTAGGAATTTTAATTTTCACTTGTCCTCCTTTTCAAATTCCTATTCATGAAGCACAAGACTAAGAGATAGTAGCATAATAGCATTATAACCGTACATTTTCTTGTGGTTTGACTTAATCTCACCATGCTTCTTTGCATCCTGTGATCTTCCAACTGTTGTGAATCAAACACCCAGATTGGCAGAAATACTGTGTTTTTAAATTCTCTGTTTTGCACGTGCATTCCTATCCTATTCCTGTCTATTTCCTATCCCTGCATTGTTGGAATCCTCCAATTCAAACGAGCCCTTATAGAATTACTTCTCTTACAGATAGTTGTCAAAGAAAACCTTGCGTGGTTTGTCCCGCTCTTGTTGCGCCGTCGTCCACCCCAGCTCAGCTGCTCCAGCGACAGAAGGGTCCAGCACAGCAGGGATCCGGCCTCCAGACTGTCTTTTGCCGCATCAGATCTTCTTCCCTGCCGCTAGCAGCCATGAAAACTGCATTACCATCATCAACCGAGCAGATGACCTCGAGGACTACACGGGTCCGCAAGAGAGGTCACACTCTTTCGTGTCTGCTTACGTTATGCCTTGCTTAATATTACATGCTACTTTATCGTCTTGTTCACCGATTAGACTCTAAGTCAGCTCCAAACTAATGGTCAAACTTGAGTTTTTAAATGGTTGTGGGGTACATATCGGGGCCGCTATCAATAGTAGCTATCTACTATCTGGTTAATCTCCGGTGTCAACTATGAGTTTCATGTTGGGTGGGAAACAAACAGTAAAGAAGCCATTATCTGCATTTTTTAACTGAAGCCATTATCTGCCTGCTATTATTGGTTTTGGGTTTATCCACAGGTTGCTACCATCACTCTGGATTTCTGCATGCACTCCTTACATAATCTCACTATGTTTTATTCCTATGCATGACAGTTATTGTAAACAATGGAACTGAACATGTAGAGCAAAAGAGACGAGCCTTGCGTGGCAATAAAATTTCATGCAGACGTCGCTCCATGGTAGGCGCAAAGGCAGCCCCCCTCCACGCATTTCAGATTGTAATCGAGAGGAAGATATCTGTTCTGAGGGGGATTCAGAAGGAGAAGACAACTCCTATTTACCCCCTGAGGTCTTCGCTCTAACTTGGCATGCTGATGTTGGTTATATCATGCATATGGTGTCTTGCATTTCTTACTTTATACATCAAATATGTCATCTGCTTAGTTTAGACATCCTTTGTGCGAATGCCATCTATTTAGTTTATTCATCGTTTATGTGAATTATGCAACGCCATCTTGTTTAGCCAGGCATCATATATGTGAATTTTGCAATGCCATCCTGCTTAGCCAGTCATCTTATATGTAAATTATATGAGGCCATCCTTTTTTCATTACATATTACATTTGTCAACAATGTTAGTACATTCAACTGCTCTTCGTGTGCATCAGCAATTTGACACGGTGATGGCAAATTCTAGAGTGAAAACAAGGTCTTCAGAGCAGACTATGCTATCTGACAAAGCGCATATCTCACTGGTTATGGATAGCTCGTCAGAGGAGGATTCAGAGACAGATGACCAGTCCTATTCCCCCCGAGGTGCATGCTCTAACTTGGCAGGGTTATGTTGCTCATATCATGCCTATGGTGTCTCGCATTGCTATGTCATTTGATTAGTTTAGATATGCTTTGTGTGAATGCCACTTGTTCAGTGTCTAATTACCACATATGTGAATTATGCATTGCCATCATGTTGCAAGACATTATATATGTGAATTATACAATGCTATCTTGTTGCAAAGGCATTATATATGTGAATTATGCAATGCCATGCTGTTTAGCCAATCATCATGTATGTGAATTATATCATGCTATCATTTTTTTGTATTACGTGTTCCATTTGTCGACAATGTTTGTATATTCAACTACTCTTCCTGTGCATCAGCCAGTTGAAGCGGTGATGGAAGTATCTGGAGTGAAAACAAGGTACTCAGAGCAGACAATGCTACCCGCTGAAGCAGACATCTTGCTGGTTACAGAGAGCTCCTCAGAGGAGGATTCAGAGACTGATGACCAGTCCTATTTCCCCCTGAGGTCTATAAACTTGGCAGGGTTATATTACCCATGTCATGCATGTTGTCTTGCATTGCTTAGTTTTTACATCATATATGGATTTCCATCTGCTTACTTGCATACTATATAAATCATATATTTGAATTATATCATGCCATCATGTTTACATAGTACATACACATCATTTATCTGAATTATGGCATGGCAACCCATTTAATAAATACATCATATAGTTATATCATCTCATCCTGTTTAGTGTTTACAGTCATCATATTTTGAATTATGGCATTCTATCCGTGAATGTATGTGAATTATGGCATGCCAACCTATTTAATAAACACATTATATAGTTATGTCATGTCATCCTGTTTACATAGTCTCATATTTTGAACTATGTCTTTCCATCTTTTTTAGTTAGCCATCATAATGTGAAATTGTGTCATGCTATCCTGTTTAGTTAGCCATCATATATGTGAAATTGTGTCATGCTATCCTGTTTGGTTAGACAACATAAATATGAATTATTGCATGCCCTCTTTTATTCCCCACTATCCATTGCACCTGTCTATCATACAATGTCTATAATTTAAATTACTTTTCTTGTTTATCAGCCATTTGAATTGGAGAGCGTGATGGCAGTATCTAAGGGAGTAACAAAACGGTCTTCAAAAAAGATAGTGCTACCAATTGATGCAGATAGAACCACGGTTGTACTTGCCCAAGGACCAGATCCACCACACATAACCCAGACTCTCGCAGATTGTACCCCTACCTAGTTGGACAAAGAACTAGCTACACCCCTTCTAACCCCAACCCCGGCAGATAGTAACCCAGTTCTAGTTGACACATCACCGTCTCCACCATAGAGCACCCAAACATGAGCAATTAGTAAGGGAACTGCAGTGCCCAAAGCACGAGGACCACCACTCCGAATCCCAACTCAACGCTTAAAGGAGAAGAAGATTTGTTCTCAGGTCAGGTTCGGTAGCTATGGTTCATAATCCTTTGCTCTTGCATTACTGTATTTACTCATACCAAATATTTTCAAATTTGAAGGATGGAATTGAAACTCCAATGGCTCAACAGGTATGTTTTAAACCTGTTTCTTTAACTGGTTTGCTGTTGTAACCTGCTCTATGTTGATTTCAGTTTCAATTGAATAAACAGTTATGTTCTCATGTCATGCACATTACAAGTGTTGTTATTGCTCTATAGTTACCCACACTTATATTCTGTCTATTCTGTTTGTCTTGAACAAATATTATTTGAACTATGTCTCTATCTTGATTTGGCAACAAAAACTAGAATGATATAGACCATAAAGTGACCATGGTACATAGATATATGTTTGTTTCATGCTGTTATCCTATCCACTTTACTACTGAACTCATTTACCAAAATGAGTTTCATATACAACATGGTAAACATGTGATGTGTCTGCTTGTTTCTCTTTTAGAATGCGGACAAAATATTGGAGAACAGTACTGCGTTATCCAATGGTAAAGGAAGTAATGCAGATAAGGTTCAAGATAGTGAGACATCCCTGTTGGTCTCCAAGAAATCTGATAAAAACTATCTTGACGACAGTGAGGGAACCCAAAAGTCATGTCTTGATGTAGTGTTCGAGTTACTAGCCACTACTGCTGGCACAAGCTCTTCGAACTTGCTGCCTGGATCAGTTCATCTTCTTGAGTCTCAACTTCAAGTTGAAAGACATCAATCAGATGTGCTGCGATAGGAAGCTGAAGGACTGAGGAAGTCCCTGCAGAATTCAGATGCATATTTTCTGGTGCAACAACAAGCGCTGGAGGATTTAAGCGCCAAACAAGAGAAAGTTAATAAGCTTGCTAAGCATCTTGCCAGCATTATGGGTACCCAGGATATTGTTTCTTGAGATCTTCTAAAGTGGTTTTAGTTCTGGATTTGTTTTCCTGCGGCATTTATTTGCGTTGGTCGCCAACTTTGACAACCATTGTATATGATATGCTGCTTTGTTCCCTATATTTGCACTAGTGGCGAACTTTGATGCCCAGTGGATGTAATCTGTGTAATAGCCGTGATAGCCTAGCGTTAGTTGCTTGCTTATTTATTTCCTTGTTGTCTTGTTTATTTGTTTGCTTGTAGTCATTGCAGTTCTTTTTCCGCGGTTAGCTAGTGGCTGCAATAACCTATTTTTTAAAACTAGGCCACAATAACCATGTGCTAATATTTACTGTAGTGACACTGGGCCTCCTACTGGTCGTAGAAACAGTGGGCCTTCTACGGGCCGTAGAAACAATGGGCCTTCTACGGGCCGTAGAAACAATGGCCCTTTTGCGGGCCGCATCATCAATGGGCCTTATACGGGCCGTATGATCGATTGGCCAAACATGGGCCAAACAGACCGCATTATGGCCGTAAACGGGCTAGAGTTGGAATCGTCCGTTCATGGGTCGACCATAACGGGCCATCGTTAATAGGCCGTATTTGATGATGCTATGAAAATGGCCCAACGTATTAACGGACCACAAACGGGCCGACTGTAACCACGGGCTGAATTTGGCCCACAAGCAGTGTAGCGACCCGACCCGAATGGGTCAAGTCTCTGTGCTTAAGTGTCATCCCTAGATCGGTATGCTGACACACACAGTACTCGAGGATTTATAGCAGAGGTAAATCACATGTAAAAGTAACGTAAATACTATTACCTCAAATCCAAAATAGCGGAAGTAACAAGGTTGTGGATTCCCATCAACACCAACGGCAAAGTTGAGTGTAGAATCGTAACCCTAACGTATCACTTACTCGTCGTAAGAAACCTGCAACATGAGACGTTGCAGCCCGAAACGGGTCAGTACATTGAATGTACTGGCAAATTCACACCATAGAGAAAATGATGAACAATGACTATCACTATATGCATATATGGCTGGTGGAAAAGCTCTATGGTTATAATGTTTTTGTGTAAAGCCAATTTTTCCCTACTGCAAAGGAATAAATTTTATTTAACTATCATGGTGGTTGTTGAACATTGAGAATGGTTGATAGCATTCTCAATCCCAATTAAGTAACATCATTAAACCCAACAATATTCATTTAAAGTAACGTGATGAGATCAACAGGATAATCCAAGAACTAGATACTCAAGATGTCCATAACCGGGGACACGGCTAATCATGATTAGTTTATACACTCTGCAGAGGTTTGTGCACTTTTCCCCACAAGACCCGATCGCCTCCGTTGGATTTCTCGCACTACATGGTGTTTGAGAAACGGATGACCGAGACATAGTCTTTCAAAAACGCTAGCACCTTATGATCGGGTAGACCGTACCACCTACATCCCCTACATCTGCTAGTCTACCACTGTAAGAGTTCACGCAACTTAATCAACTATGCCAGAGCCCATAATGGCTTGTGGCTGCACACGGAAGTTTCTAGTATGAATAATCTCATGATCCCTTTGAGCCTGGGTGGCGGTCCAAAACAAAATAGGCAAGTCCTGGATTACCCAGGTGCCTAGACAGGCAATCCTAGAATAACCAGGTGCCTCAATCCACCCAGATGTGTGTTAGGTTGCCACCTTAGATAAACCATTAATTAACAATCTCACATCTGTCATGGATATCACTCACCCAATCCACGTCTACTAGCATAGCATGGCATAAAGCAAACGCAGAAGTAACTCCCAAAGGTTTGATAATAAACAGGTAATAGGTACTACCTCATCTACTTCCCATCCCACAGTTTAATTAGATCCTAATCATGCAATGTGTGAAGATTGATCTAATGCAAAAAAAACTGGGTATGGAAGGGGATATGATCAAAGTGTGAACTTGCCTGCAATGTTGATGAAGATGATTCGCACTCAAAACTCTTGATAGATCTACTCGTCACACTTCGGTCAATCTATCGTAAGCAAGCAATAGTAACCACACATAAGCAATCACCCAAAAGATCAGAAAGAACGAAGAAGACGATTCGGAAAAAATCAAAACCAAGCAAATAGCTCTTGCAACATAAAACAATTTCTAACAGTACCAAAATCATGTGAATTTGGCCTTATTAGAATGTTTAGGTCAAGAGCTTCGATTTGCAAAAAGAATCAACTGAAACGGAGCTACGAAACTCAAGTTATGATCAAACGAAGTTTGAATTCAAATCTGATCTAATTAAAATTTTAAACTTTTCAAAAACATGTTTGAGTTGGACTACTGGATAGAGGAGATCATAACGAAGACGTGAGCGTTGGTTTCGTCTAATTCCGACTCATGAGCAAAAAGTTATAGTCGTTTGAAAACCAGGGGCTGATCTGTAAAGAAAATATTCATGGATGGGTCCCTGGACTGAAATTAAAAAGAAAAAAAATCTATCGAGCGAAAGCTCGCTAACAGAACCTAAAGAACAAAAATCGTTCGCTACCGATCTAAATGAACGAATGTTCGCTATTTAATAAAACCTAAAAAAACAGATCTAGTCTAGGGTTTTTTTTAAAAAACAAACTTAAAAGAAAAACCGGATCGGACCGGGTTCGGGTTTATACCGGTTGGCAGCGGTTTTCATCGAAGAACCGGCGACGGCGGTTACTCCGGCGAGGCGAGGCGACGGCGAGCGGAGACGGCGGCGTGGGAAGTGAGGCGCGGCAGCGGCAGCAGCAAGTGCGGCGGTGGCGCGAGGCGAGGGCAGCAGGCTGCGGCGGTGATGCAGCGCGACGGCGGTGGCGAGATGCGGCGGGAGGGGCGGCGCGGCGCGACAGAGAGGGGAAACGGGGCCCGGGGCTCCGGATATATAGGGAGGGGAGGAGGTGGCGTGGAGGAGGGGCAAGGGAGGCGTGCCCGGCCGGGACTCGACGGCGGCGGCGGAGTCGGCCACGCTCGGGACTTCGTCCCGAGCTCGAAGACGGGGCGGTTGGAAGCTGGGCCGCGGCCTGGCGAGATGCTGGGCCGGCCCAGTCGGCGAGGTTGAACATTTTTTTTAACTTTTTTTTACACAGACAAACAAAAAGAAATAAAACAAAAGAAATACAAGTAGTAAATAGGCATATAATATATCAAAATTTTCAAAAAAAGATTTCCTACACGCTGAACATTTTTATAACTTCAAATAAAATCCACACAAATTCAGATAAATCAAAGAGTGCTACTGGTCTATTAAAATCCAACAAAAACATTTTTAAAATACAAAAATGATTTCAAATTTATTTCTCTCCAATTTTCTGTTGTAGGGAATCATGTTACCCTAATTTCCATATATTTTATTTTTGGAGAAAAATAATTTGAATAAAACTCAAATAACTCCAAATTAAAAATAAATTCAAAAGGACTTTGAATTTAATTCTTTGAAACTCCCAACTCATATTTCATATAATTTGAAGAAGTCCTTTTATCTTCTCTCATGAAAATCATTGAGCTGCATGAAGTTTATGAATTGAAATATTTCCAAATAAAATCCAATTATTTTCAAATACCCTTTCATTTAATTTAAATGGAAGAAGTCATATCATCTTTGCTCAAGGGTTTTGTATTTGAAAAGAATTTGAATTCATGGAGATCAGAAAGCAAATATGAAAGTTTGGGAAAGTCCTTTTATTCCCTCTCATTTAACTTTCAAAAAGTTTCGAATTTCACTCACTTTCAGACAATCACTCAAACAATCAATCAAATCTATCTATTTGTTTATAACATTCCAAAATTTAGAATTTTGGGATGTTACAAGCAGAAAATGACAGTAACGGGCCATAAGTAAACGAATGCTAGAAATGAGCCCAAGAACAAATGGGCTCTGAGAAGGCCGAAAGATAACATGGGCTGGAAACAGCCCAACGGAATAACGGGCTGTCAATGGGTATAAAGTGATACACTGTTCATTACGGGCCAGTTTCACCACAGGCCGTTAATGGGTGTAAAGTGATACACTGTTCATTACGGGCCAGTTTCACCACTGGCTGTTAATAGGCCAAGAGTTACATAGGGCCTCATATGGGCCGAAAGACGTCATGGGCCATACATGGGCCAGAAGTGAAAACGGGCTGGAATCATATTGGGTGGCCCAGATGACGCTACTGGGCCTAATTCGGATAGGGCGTAATGGGCCTTGGGTTAGCGGGCTGTGAATGGGCTATATGCGAACAAGCCGTTAACAGGCTTTACATGGGCCGGCCCACCACCTTTTGACCAAGTCAAACGGGCCGGCCTTTTCACAAGAATGGGCCTCTGTTGGGCCGTGCCACGTGTCAATGTATCATAGGCGCCTTCTGTCCAATGAGTGGATGACATCTGTCCCAACGATGAGCCGACACGTGTTTCCTCCAGCCAATGATGATTCTACACGTGGAAAATCCTCATTGGTCGGGGCTGTTAACGGGTTATCGGATCCAAAACCCGACCCGATAGCTTAACAGTATTCCGTTACGGTGGATGCCACGTGTCGGTCACCCTTGACGAAAGCACTTCTGTGACACAGGATTTATCGTCATGGAAGTGGACACTTCTGTGATGATAATTTTGGTAATGTCATGGAACACTTCTACGACAACACATGTATGACTATCTTGATTCTGTCATAAAATCGTCATGGATGTACATGCATGACAGAAAATGCGACCTACTGTGACAAACACGTATCATCACAGAAGTGTATTTTTTTGTAGTGCCTGATGTGAACCTTGCCATAAGTTTGGTAGGGAGGTACCAAAGTGATCCCGGTATGGAACACTAGACAACGGTCAAGAATATCCTGAAGTACCTGAAAAGGACAAAGTATATGTTTCTCGTTTATGGAGGCGCCGAAGAGCTCGTCATAAAGGGTTACATCGATGCTAGCTTTGACACAGATCTGGATGACTCTAAGTCACAAACCGGATACGTGTATATATTGAATGGTGGGGTAGTTGATGATTGTCAGTGTCAAAACCGGCGGATCTCGGGTAGGGGGTCCCGAACTATGCGTCTAACGCGGATGGTAACAGGAGGCAGGGGACATGATGTTTACCCATGTTCGGGCCCTCTTGATGGAGGTAAAACCCTACGTCCTGCTTGATTGATATTGATGATGTGAGTAGTACAAGAGTAGATCTACCACAAGATCAGAGAGGCTAAACCCTAGAAGCTAGCCGGCCAAAGGATATAGTCCGGCTGTCCGGAGACCCCCTAATCCAGGACTCCCTCAGTAGCCCCTGAACCAGGCTTCAATGACGATGAGTCTGGCACGCAGTATTGTCTTCGACATTGCAAGGCGGGTTCCTCCTCCGAATACATCATGGAAGAGTTTTGAATACAAGGATAGTGTCCGGACCGGCAAAATAAATTCCACATACCACCGTAGAGAGAATATTTCCACAAATCTAATCTGCTGACACGTTTTGACAGCATGACATCATGCCACGGCCCGGTCATTATTTGAACCGTTCTTTAACCAGCCCCGCACATAACGCAAGGCGGTTTCTTGACACGTCTTGTCAAAGCAGAGATCGTGTTCCCCATATCACAGGATTCTCATCAATACAAACGTGGGTAACCCAACTGTGCCTGTTGGTATGACTCCTAGATCTTAGGTAAGTCTCAAATGACAACGAGGAGGATGCTTGATATTCACCCTCTTTATAAAGGGACAAGGCTTTTTTCTTTTTTTCCCTCCGCGCTCAATCGAATCCTTCCCCCGCCTCGAGCTCTAACACCCAAAGCTCAGGTCAGGTGCTTTGGACCTTAAATCATGTCCGAATCCAGCCTTCAAGGCTGGTGGATGCCTTCCTCCGTCATGGAGGAGGACATCAAGAAGTTGAGGGAGGCCAGATATCTGACCGCCAAAATTTCGCATAGGCTACCCACCCGAGGGTAGATCGTCCCTACTCCCGAACCCAACGAAAGCGTCGTGTTCGTCTCCCACTTCCTCCGAGGGCTAGGCCTCGCTCTATATCCCTTTGTTAGGGGTCTTATGTACTATTACAGGTTGGATTTTCATGATCTAGCCCCAGATTCCCTTCTTCACATCTCATCATTCATTGTCGTATGTGAGGCCTTCCTCCGCATTGCCCCTCACTTCGGCCTGTGGCTCAAGAACTTCGATGTGAAGCCGAAGATGGTCGAGGGGCAGTACGCAGCGTGCGGAGGTGCTTTAATAAGCAAAATGGCTGACGCTCCATGGATAAAGGGTTCTTTTCCAGAGGTGTCTGGATTGTGGCAGCGGGAGTGGTTCTACATCACAGCTCCCCGAAGTGCCAAGTGGGTAGCTTCCCCCTCCTTTCGCTCGGGCCCCCGCCACAACTGATGTCATGGATCAGCAAGGGGCTGAGCTGGTGTCCAGCCCAGGACGTGCCAGTGTTACAGAGCCGTATCCGAGATCTCTTTGAGGGAGACTTCAGTCTGGTTATGGTAATGCAAGTCATGCTGGTTCGTCGAGTCCAGCCTTGCAAATGCCGACCCCTCCGTATGTGGGAATTCAACCAGGAAGGACCGCGCACTATTCAGCATTTCCTCGGCATGACGCAAGAGGAGATGTACAAATCGTTCTTCGGACCCCAAATAGAGTGTCCGGACACCACCGAGGACGTGGGCCTAAGCTGCAACCGCCCCGCTGCCCAAGTAAGTAATCCCATGGCCGAACACATTGTCCTTTTATTTATCATGACATCATTCTGAAGAATCTTTCTTTGACCAGGACTGGATAACCAAGGCGAAGATGATCCGGTGTTCGGCCCCCCTTCCTGAGGGCTTGGAAAATCCGGTGCTGGAAAAGATGCTCGAGCCAGCACCTTGTTTAGTGCCCTCAAAGGAAGATGAAGGGGGAATAAAGAGGGCGAAAGCGGGCCTCCTTCACTACCTATTCCAACCGAGGGAATGAGTGCCTCCGCGAGGGAGGATAACACAGGGGAAGAATCTGACATTCTCTCTCCCTGGGGAAGGAAGAGGACTATCTCTGAAGAACCGAAAACCAAGGTTTCCAAATGGGAGAAGAAATCTTCGCCGGAGGGTCCTGCCTCGGAGGGTATTCTTGCCGAACAATGTCCGCGCAGGGATCAGCCCTCTACCGAGCTGTAAATAATCAAAAAGCACTTAATAGTGAAGATATCCTACCTTACTTCTGAAGACAATAACCGATGCTTATAAATTATAGTCCGGATCGCAGCCCTTCTCGACAGAGTTCATCTTCGGGGGATCTTCTTCCGGAGGTGATGGAGAGCGAAACGCCTCCCCCGGACTCCCCAGCTCAAGAAGCGGGTGACCTTGAAGTGTCGTCGCGAAGGGCATCTCTGGATCCACTAGGGCCAGAGGATAACCCTTTGGCTGCCCGGAATCCCCAATATCCGGCTCTTAAGGAGAGCGACAGCAAGGGTCCGTACAATGTGCGGTTGGACGCGCTGAAGGATCTTTTGAGGCAAGCTGCCGTCTCGGAAGCGCATCGTACACTAATGGGTACAGTAATTGATAGGATTTCATCCGCTGAAAGCGGGTTGCATGAAGCGTTTATGAGTCTGCTGGAAGGCTTCGAGGTACGTGAAATAATGTATGCTTTTAACAGTACGGCATACGTTAGGTATGCCCATGCAGATAGTAGCCCCTGAGACTCTGGTTGTCGTCGAGAACGGCGGCAAATAGAGGATCATAGTCCCAGGTAATAACCAGACCGCCCTTATGTGCAGGTGGTTGAAGCTCCGGTGGCTAGCCGAACTGATGGGTTTGCCGAACTAAGGCGGCAACTGGATGCGGCAGATGCCGACATCGTGCTTGTCAACAAGCGGCTTGACGAGGCGCAGGGTGAGTGATTTTTCTGGTGATCGTCACATAATAAGAGCAGGATGATGCCAGTATCTTTAATATGTTGTGACTGCAGATGGAGCTGCCACCGTGGAGACCCTTCGGGCAGAGCTTGCCCGAGCCAAGGAGCAAGCAAGGAGTAGTAATGCGGCCGCTTTAAAGGCGGCCGAAGAGTTAAGGGCCGAACAGGCCGCGCATTGCGAGAGCAAAGAAAAAATAGCCAAGATGGCTGTAGAGTTAAAAGATGATGCTGACCGTTACCGGCTTCTTGAAGAAGATAACCAGGCGAAGGCAACGGACCTGGAGAAGGCCCGGGTGGCTACCAAGGAAGCCCGCTCCAAAATTAGAGCGACGAAGGAGGAGCTGAATCAAGCTGCAGATATCGTGCCTGGGAAGCCCTTCTTGTTGCGGACTAAGTTCGGAGATCCGAAGTATTCTCCTCTGGACCGGCTATGGAGTTCTGTGGACGCGTACATGGATTTGGCTGCAAGCGCTGCTGATGCGGCTAAGTACTTCAAGGATCAGAGAGGTCTCGAAGTGGAGAAGCTGTTCTGGTCACAGTTTCATGCTCCAGTCCGTCCGCTGCTGCTGAATGAGCGATTGACTGGTTGGGCCAATCTCCATAGGTTGTCCGGACTGGCCATGAGGTCCGTTGTGGATCATCTGTGGCCGGGAGGGCCAAGGCCGAATAGCTACTTTAGCTTAGTGCAACAATTCCTTGACATTGTGCCGTGCATCGATGCTGTAAAGAGATCGGCGTGCATAGAAGGTGCGCGGATGGCCCTTGCCCGTGTCAAAACATACTGGACGGAGATGGATGCCACCACTATTGCGGCACAGGGTTTAGCCATAGGCCGAGTGGCTGCCGAGCACTACTTTGAAGAAGTCCTTGAAGGCGCTCGTTCGATAGAGGCTTAGTGCTCGAAGAATATTAGTTTCCAGTGACATGTAGTCCCATTGTGCAAACAATGTTTTTCCGAATTAATCAAGGTTGTATTTATACTTTTGCCCGAAAGTACTACGATGCCTCATGTGTAGCTGTTTATGTATATATGTATATAACCTAAAAGTTTGCAGTCGTCGGCTTCCGGCCCCACGCATATAATGCGGGGGTGTTCGCAAAAGATACATATCCACAGTTGATCCAACGTCTTGGTCCGTTAAGGAGGTGATAGCGTAGCGAACGAGGCAATCAGACTATATTGCTTTAACACTTTCACTTAGCCACTACGAAGCACCGATACGTCAAAAGTTGAAGTATCCATGTACCGCACGTCGCTGATATGCTGATACGCATGATACGGCTAGGATACTCATATCCCAGGCGTATCATGATTTCTGATTAAAAAGAAAAAAATGACGATACGCTGGGGACACACTCAGGATATGGCAGGACATGGCCATGCAGCTCGAGCCCATTAGAGGCCCACGTATACGCCTAACCCTAACTTCTCTCTCGCTCTCTGTTCGACCTCACGATTGGATCGAGTGCGTCGACGAGCACGCTGCCGCCGCCATCGCCTGGACTAGCTCATCGCCGCCGCACTGTCAACTAGTTACGCGGACGCCTCGAGTGACCTCTTCCCCGCCGACGTGGCAAGAGTGAGGTAATTGATTCTTGTTGTGTGTGTGCTTGCCGTATGTGCTTGGCTGCTTGCTGGCATGTGTGCGCCGTATGTGCTTGGTGCTTGCTGATGTTGCTGCTACTACCTACTGGCACAGAAGGAAAGAGGCTTGGAGGCAATCATGCAACTAATAGGGTGGTATTTTGATCTTAGCTCACACATTTTGTCATGTGTGTTTTTTGTTACATGTCATTTTATTAATTATTTATATATATACTCGCCGTATCGCATATTGCTGTTTCTAGAAATTGCCGCATCCCGTATCGCCGTACTCGTATCATCGTATCCGTATCGCCGTATCAGTGCAACATAGCGTAGCCATAGGAGTTTGACAGTGGGGCTACTATATAGCCCCTGGTACTTCTGCGCTCGTTCGAATACGCGTGTGTACATACATGACTGGGAAACGGCCCTTCGTTAATGCGGAGGAATCCCGAAGATTCCGATTAGTCATCGAGTGGTTCACCAGTCTCTCGCTAGATCATGACAGTCAGTTTTCGGCTTTCTCTACTGAGGTGCTCATCCGGATGAACCAGGGCACAATCGTAGTAGTTCTCCCAGTGCTACATTAGCCGATATAACGGAACGTAAGGTACCAAAACATGGGAGCCGGACAAACCCAACATTTGACCAAAGACATGATTCGGAGCTGATGCATATAGGTCCAAACTCGTGACGCCGAACACTCCCTAAGGTGTTTGGTCTTTATAACATATACTGGGCTAAACAATGCCCTTTATAAGAAAGCCCATGTGTCTAGGTACGTGCAAAAATCCTGGCGTGGCCACATGCCAATAACGCTGGCATCCTTCTCGGTTTTGTAGAGTATCCGAAGGATGTGAGCAACAAGAGACAGTAAAAAAAAGGTTT
Organism: Triticum urartu; assembly: GCF_003073215.2. Classification (NCBI taxonomy): domain Eukaryota; kingdom Viridiplantae; phylum Streptophyta; class Magnoliopsida; order Poales; family Poaceae; genus Triticum; species Triticum urartu. Next base: position 488,665,820 of record NC_053024.1, read on the forward strand.
ACGCAAGGTCTTAATCTAAAAATAAGCCTTTGGACGGGTCCCTGTTGCACGCCTGCGCCTGTGTCTCCGTTGTGCCGTGTCCTGGATGGGTGTAACACGATTGTCACCTGCAAAAGGAAAGAACTTAGGTGAAAGTTGCCATGCCAAAAGGAAGAATGAATTATCAAGATTCCAGAGAGGCCTGGTCGAGCTGGGCTGGCCCTAATTGTACGCGGGAGCCCCTGGTATCATTTTATGAGGGTTCGAAGACCAATCTCATGCATGTATGATGGGACGCCGGACTTGTCTAACCGTGTCCGTGGTCTTGACGACCTGCCATTTTTCTGGTTGATGAGGCCGTTTAGTGTGCGTCTGTTAGAGCTACCGCGTCCTCCTCCGTACATAAAGAACGGTTGGCATTTCCGCTAACTGTGATGACGCCTCGTGGACCGGGCATCTTGAGCTTGAGAAAAGCATAATGCGGTATTGCGTTAAAACGAGCGAAAGCCGCTCTTCCGAGTAGTGCTTGATAATCACTTCGGAATGGAGCGATGTGAAAAGTTAACGCTTCGCTTCAGAAGTTATCGGGAGAACCGAATACCACCTCTAGTGGTAGAGAGCCCGTACAGCGGGCCTCTTGGCCTGGTATTACTCCCTTGAAGGTAGTATTACTGTGGCTTATTTGTGTCGGGTCTATCCCCATTTGGCGGACTGTGTCCTGATATATCGGATTTAGATCACTACCGCCGTCCATTAGGAGCCTTGTGAAATGGTACCCGTTTATTATTGGGTCTAACACCAAGGACATCAGTCCTTCGCGCCGGATATTTGTATTGTGATTCCTACGATCAAATGTGATCGGGCAGGCCAACCAGGGGTTGGGCCTGGGGGTGACGGGCCTTATGGCGCGTGTGCATCGGGGTGCGTGATTGCTTCTCCCCTTTGTCACATGAATCACGTTTACTGTTTTAACCTCTGGTGGGAACTTTTTCTATCCTCCGGCGCTTTGCTGGCGAGGTTCATCCTCGTCTTCGCTTGGTGTCTCTTCCCCTTTATGTTCGGCATTTAGCTTGCCGTACTGCTTGAAGACCCAACATTCTCTGTGGGTATGATTTGCAGGTTTGTCTGGGGTGCCGTAAATCTGACAGAGTTTGTCAAGAATTTTGTTTAGGCCAGATTGTCCTTCTCTACTACCTTTAAAAGGCTTTTTCCGCTGACCTGGTCGAGAGCCCCTGAGTCCGGCGTTTACCGCCGTGTTATCTGGGCTACCTTCTTTATTTAGACGCTTGTTTTTGTTGCGTCGTGGTTTACCATTGCCATCCCTGACTTCGGATGTGCTTGGGTCGCTGGTGCGGCTACGGGCCAACCAGCTGTCCTCACCCGCGCAAAAGCGGGTCATGAGGCTTGTTAGGGCTGCCATTGTTCTCGGTTTTTCTTGACCGAGGTGTCTGGCGAGCCATTCGTCTCGGACGCTGTGTTTGAAAGCTGCTAGGGCTTCGACATCTGGAAAGTCGACAATTTGGTTCTTCTTGGTGAGAAACCTGTTCCAAAGCTTTTGGGCGGACTCTCCGGACTGTTGGATTATATGACTTAAATCGTCTACATTCGGAGGTCGGACATAAGTCCCTTGAAAATTAGCTCGGAAAGCGTCCTTGAGCTCCTCCCAACTTCCAATTGAGTTTTCGGGGAGGCTTTTCAGCCAGTGCCTAGCTGGTCCTTTAAGCTTGAGGGGCAAGTATTTGATGGCATGGAGATCGTCTCCACGAGCCATATGGATGTGGAGGATGAAGTCCTCTATCTAGACTCCAGGGTCTATAGTTCCGTCTTACGCCTCTATGTTCACTGGTTTGAATCCCTTTGGGAATTTGTGATCTAGCACCTCATTAGTGAAACATAAGGGGTGTGCGGCACCCCTGTATTGGGATGCTCCATGATGTTCAGATGGTTGTAGTATTCGGTGTTGGTTGTGTACCGTAGCGCGCTTCCTAGATCCATAGATAGATCTGGTCGTGCCGGATTTTTGACGCAAGTTCTCACGTAGATCATGTGTTGACTTATGCATGACTTTGTTAGCTGCTCTATCGTGTTCACAGGGTGGTTTATCCGGCCTGTTGGCCGTACCACTTTTCGGCTGTATGGGCTCGAAGGCCTCATCGTCGAATTCCGGTAAGAGCTTGCGCTTTGGATAGCTATTTGGGTCGTAACTTCCACCATACTTTGTTACTTTGTTCCACTTGCTGTTGAGCGTATTTTGTGCGACCTTGAGCCTTTGCTTCTGTTTCTTCAGGCTTCTCGCTGTGCCAATAAGCCTTATGCGGAGGTTCTCTTGCTCCAAGTGTGTTTCCGGGATGATGGGTGCATCTTCGTCCGGACTGCTTTCTTCCCTAAACGGGGATTGATGAGGCGTATCTTTGACGTCATCGTGTTCATACGTTGGATCCGTACTATGTGTGCAGTTTGCTTCTTGATCGCATTCTGCCACCGGGGTGGTGCAGTTCTCGTCTCTTTTGCTATGGCGGGACTTAGAGCAGCGCCGCTGACGTCGGTGCTTGGTTTGCTTCTTGGAGGGGTCATCCTCCGCATTCTCATCGCCATTGGCTTTGTTGGGGGTGTCTACCATGTATATGTCATGTGATGAAGTAGCGGTCTAGCGCCTGATGTCTACTACGCAACCTTCTTCTTGTAGACGTTGTTGGGCCTGCAAGTGCACAGGTTTGTAGGACAGTAGCAAATTTCCCTCAAGTGGATGACCTAAGATTTATCAATCCGTAGGAGGCGTAGGATGAACATGGTCTCTCTCAAGCAACCCTGCAACCAAATAACAAAGAGTCTCTTGTGCCCCCAACACACCCAATACAATGGTAAATTGTATAGGTGCACTAGTTTGGCGAATGGCGAAGAGATGGTGATACAAGTGCAAAATAGATAGTAGATATAGGTTTTTGTAAACTGAAAATATAAAAACAGCAAGGTAGCGAGTGGTAAAAGTGAGCGTAAACGGTATTGCAATGATAGGAAACAAGGCCTAGGGTTCATACTTTCACTAGTGCAAGTTCTCTCAACAATAATAACATAGATAGATCATATAACGAGCCCTCAACATGCAACAAAGAGTCACTCCGAAGCCACTAATAGCGGAGAACAAATGTAGAGATTATGGTAGGGTACGAAACCACCTCAAAGTTATTCTTTCAAATCAATCCGTTGGGCTATTCCTATAAGTGTCACAAACAACCCTGGAGTTTTTACTAGAATAACACCTTAAGATACAAATCAACCAAAACCCTAATGTCACCTAGATACTCCATTGTCACCTCAAGTATCCGTGTGCATGATTATACGACACACAATCTCAGATTTATCCAACCAACATAAAAGTACTTCAAATAGTGCCCCAAAGTTTCTACCGGAGAATCAAGAACGTGTGCCAACCCCTATGCATAGGTTCATGGGCGAAACCCGCAAGTTGGTCACCAAAACATACATCAAGTGGCACGTGATATCCCATTGTCACCACAGATAAGCACGGCAAGACATACATCAAGTGTTCATAAAAGACTCAATCCGATAAGATAACTTCAAAGGGGAAACTCAATTCATCACAAGAGAGTAGAGGGGGAGAAGAAACATAAGATCCAACTACAATCTACAATAGCAAAGCTCGGGATACATCAAGATCGTGCCATAGAGGAACACGAGAGAGAACACGAGAGAGAGAGAGATCAAACACATAGCTACTGGTACATACCCTCAACCCCGAGGGAAAACTACTCCCTCCTTGTCATGGAGAGCGCCGGGATGATGAAGATGGCCACCAGTGATGGATCCCCCCTCCGGTAGGGTACCGGAAAGGGGTTCCGATTGGTTTTTCGTGGTTCTGGAGGCTTGCGGCGGCGGAACTCCCGATCTATCTTCTGTTCTGGAAGTTTTAGGGTACGTAGGTATATATGGGTGGAGGGAGAACGTCGGTGGAGCTATGGGGGCCCCACGAGGCAGGGGGCGCGCCCAGGGGGGAGGGCGCGCCCCCCACCCTCGTGAGCACCTCCCGTATCTTCTGACGTGGGGTCTAAGTCCATCAGGTGGGTTTCCTTCCAAAAATAACCTCAAGTTGATTTCGTTCCGTTTTGACTCCGTCTGATATTCCTTTTCCTCGAAACACTGAAATAGGCATAAAACAGCAAATCTGGGCTGGGCCTCCGGTTAATAGGTTAGTCCCAAAAGTAATATAAAAGTGGATAATAAAGCCCAATATTGCCTAAAATAGTAGATAAAGTAGCATGGAGCGATCAAAAATTATAGATACGTTGGAGACGTATCAAGCATCCCCAAGCTTAATTCCTGCTCGTCCTCGAGTAGGTAAATGATAAAAAGAGAATTTTTGATGCGGAGTGATACTTTGGCATAATTTCAATATAAATCTTCTTAATCATGGTATGAATATTCAGATCCGAAAGGTTCAAGACAAAAGTTCATATTGACATAAAAAATGATAATACTTCAAGCATACTAATCAAACAATTATGTCATCTCAAAATAACATGGCCAAAGGAAGTTCATCCCTACAAAATCATATAGTTAGGCTATGCTTCATTTTCGTCACACAAAGATGTTCCCAACTTATACCCCCGATGACAAGCCAAGCAATTGTTTCATACTCAAATAATCTCAAACTTTTTCAACCTTCACGCAATACATGAGCGCGAGCCATGGACATAGCACTATGGGTGGTATAGAATATGATGATGGGGATTGTGTGGAGAAGACAAAAAAGGAGAAAGTCTCACATCAACGGGGCTAATCAATGAGCTATGGAGATGCCCATCAATTGATGTTAATGCAAGGAGTAGGGATTGCCATGCAACGGATGCACTAGAGCTAAGAATGCTCAACAAAAGAAAACTAGTGGGTGTGCATCCAACTTGCTTGCTCATGAAGACCTAGGGCATTTTGAGGAAGCCCATCTTTGGAATATACAAGCCAAGTTCTATAATGAAAAATTCCCACTAGTATGAACAAGACAACTTATGAGACTCACTATATGAAAATCATGGTGCTACTTTGAAGCACAATATATGAGGCTCACTACATGAAAAACAAGGTGCTACTTTGAAGCACAAGTGTGGCAAAAGAGATAGTAGCATTGCCCTTTTTATTTTCTCCTTCTTTTTTGGGCCTTTCTTTTTTTGGCCTTTATCTCTCTTTTTTTTGATTGGGCAATGCTCTAATAATGATGATCATCACACTTCTATTGATTACAACATAATGATTACAACTCGATACTAGAACAAGATATGACTCTATATGAATGCCTCCGGCGGTGTACCGGGATGGTGCAATGAATCAAGAGTGACATGTATGAAAAATAATGCATGGTGGCTTTGCCACAAATACGATGTCAACTACAAGATCATGCAATGGCAATATGACAAAAGTAAAGCATGTCATGATGATGATGGAAGTTGCATGGCAATATATCTCGAAATGGCTATGGAAATGCCATGATAGGTAGGTATGGTGGCTGTTTTGAGGAAGATATAGGGAGGTTTATGTGTGAAAGAGCGTATCATATCACGGGGTTTGGATGCACCGGCGAAGTTTGCACCAACTCTCAATGTGAGAAAGGGCAATGCACGGTACCGAAGAGGCTAGCAAATGGCGGAAAGGTAAAAGTGTGTATAATACATGGACTCAACATTAGTCAAAAGAAGTCATATACTTATTGCAAAAATAGAAGTCATCAAAAATCAAGTACTACGCACATGCTCCTAGGGGGATAGATTGGTAGGAAAAGACCATCGCTCGTCCCCGACCGCCACTCATAAGGATGCACAAGCCAGGTACACTTCATGCTTCAAATTTGTTACACAACTTTAACCATACGTGCATGCTACGGGACTTGCTAACTTCAACACAAGTATTTCTCAAATTCACAACTACTCAACTAGCACAACTATGATATTATCACCTCCATATCTCAAAACAATTATCAAGCATCAAACTTATCTTAGTATTCAACCCACTAAAAAGAAAGTTTCACATATCTTGAATACCAAGTATATTAACATTAAGCAAATTACCATGCTATTAAAGACTCTCAAAATAATCTAAGTGACGCATGAGAGATCAAGTTTCTTTAAAACAAACCACCACCGTGCTCTAAAAGGTATAAGTGAAGCACTAGAGCAAACAACAAACTACTCCAAAAGATATAAGTGAAGATCAATGAGTAGTCGACTAATTATGTAACTATGTGAAGACTCTCCCATTTAATAATTTCAGATCTTGGTATTGTATCCAAACAGCAAGCAAAACAAAATAAAATGACATGACACTCCAAGCAAAACACATATCATGTGGTGAATAAAAATATAGCTCCAAGTAAAGTTACCGATGAACGAAGACGAAAGAGGGGATGCCTTCCGGGGCATCCCCAAGCTTAGGCTCTTGGTTATCCTTGGATTATCTTGGGGGTGCCATGGGCATCCCCAAGATTAGGCTCTTGCCACTCCTTATTCCATAATCCATCGAATCTTTACCCAAAACTTGAAAACTTCACAACACAAAACTTAAAGTAGAAAACTCGTAAGCTCCGTTAGTATAAGAAAATAAATCACCACTTCAAGATACTGTAATGAACTCATTATTTATTTATATTGGTGTTAGACCTACTGTATTCCAACTTCTCTATGGTTTATAAACTATTTTACTAGCCATAGATTCATCAAAATAAGTAAACAACACATGAAAAACAGAATCTGTCAAAAACAGAACAGTCTGTAGTAATCTGGATCAAACGTATACTTATGGAACTCATAAAATTCTCAAATAAATTGCTGGACCTGAGTAATTTATCTATTAATCATCTGCAAAAATAATTAACTATATAGAACTCTCCAAATAAAAATGGCAGCAGTTCTCGTGAGCGCTAAAGTTTCTGTTTTTTACAGCATGATCAACAAGACTTTACCCAAGTCTTCCCAAAGGTTCTACTTGGCACAAACACTAATTAAAACATAAAAACACATCTAAACAGAGTATAGATGAATTATTTATTACTAAACAGGAGCAAAAGTCAAGGAACAATAATAAAATTGGGTTGCCTCCCAACAAGCGCTATCATTTAACGCCCCTAGCTAGGCATGATGATTTCAATGATGCTCACATAAAAGATAAGAATTGTAACATAAAGAGAGCATCATGAAGAATATGAATAGCACATTTAAGTCTAACCCACTTCCTATGCATAGGTATTTTGTGAGAAAACAACTTGTGGGGACAAGAATCAACTTGCATAGGAAGGTAAAACAAGCATAGCTTCAAAAATTTAAGCACATAGAGAGGAAACTTGATATTATTGCAATTCCTACAAGCATATATTCCTCCCTCATAGTAATCTTCAGTAGCATCATGAATGAATTCAACAATATAACCAGCACCTAAAGAATTATTTTCATGATCTACAAGCATAGAAAATTTACTACTCTCAACATAAGCAAAATTCTTCTCATGAATAATAGTGGGAGCAAACTCAACAAAATAGCTATCATGTGATTGAAAATTAAGGTCAAGATGACAAGTTTCATGGTTATCATTATTCTTTATAGCATACGTGTCATCACAATAATCATCATAGATAGGACGCATTCTTTCATCATAGTAAATTTTCTCATCAAAGCTTGGGGGACAAAAAATATCATCTTCATCAAATATAGCTTCCCCAAGCTTGTGGCTTTGCATATCATTAGCATCATGGATATTCAAGGAATTCATACTAACAACATTGCAATCATGCTCATCATTCACATATTTAGTGCCAAACAATTTAGAGATTTCTTCTTCTAGCACTTGAGCACAATTATCCTTTCCATCATACTCACGAAAGATATTAAAAAGGTGAAGTGTATGAGACAAACTCAATTCCATTTTTTATATAGTTTTATTTTATAAACTAAACTAGTGATAAAACAAGAAACTAAAAGACTCGATTGCAAGATTTAAAGATATACCTTCAAGCACTCACCCCCCGGCAACGGCGCCAGAAAAGAGCTTGATGTCTACTACACAACCTTCTTCTTGTAGATGTTGTTGGGCCTGCAAGTGCACAGGTTTGTAGGACAGTAGCAAATTTCCCTCAAGTGGATGACCTAAGGTTTATCAATCCGTAGGAGGCGTAGGATGAAGATGGTCTCTCTCAAGCAACCCTGCAACCAAATAACAAAGAGTCTCTTGTGTCCCCAACACACCCAATACAATGGTAAATTGTATAGGTGCACTAGTTCGGCGAAGAGATGGTGATACAAGTGCAAAATAGATAGTAGATATAGGTTTTTGTAAACTGAAAATATAAAAACAGCAAGGTAGCGAGTGGTAAAAGTGAGCGTAAACGGTATTGCAATGATAGGAAACAAGGCCTAGGGTTCATACTTTCACTAGTCCAAGTTCTCTCAACAATAATAACATAGATAGATCATATAACGAGCCCTCAACATGCAACAAAGAGTCACTCCGAAGCCACTAATAGCGGAGAACAAACATAGAGATTATGGTAGGGTACGAAACCACCTCAAAGTTATTCTTTCAAATCAATCCGTTGGGCTATTCCTATAAGTGTCACAAACAACCCTGGAGTTTTTACTAGAATAACACCTTAAGATACAAATCAACCAAAACCCTAATGTCACCTAGATACTCCATTGTCACCTCAAGTATCCATGGGCATGATTATACGATATGCATCACACAATCTCAGATTTATCCAACCAACATAAAAGTACTTCAAATAGTGCCCCAAAGTTTCTACCGGAGAATCAAGAACGTGTGCCAACCCCTATGCATAGGTTCATGGGCGGAACCCGCAAGTTGGTCACCAAAACATACATCAAGTGGCACGTGATATCCCATTGTCACCACAGATAAGCACGGCAAGACATACATCAAGTGTTCATAAAAGACTCAATCCGATAAGATAACTTCAAAGGGGAAACTCAATTCATCACAAGAGAGTAGAGGGGGAGAAGAAACATAAGATCCAACTACAATAGCAAAGCTCGGGATACATCAAGATCATGCCATAGAGGAACACGAGTGAGAGAGATCAAACACATAGCTACTGGTACATACCCTCAGCCCCGAGGGAAAACTACTCCCTCCTCGTCATGGAGAGCGCCGGGATGATGAAGATGGCCACCGGTGATGGATCCCCCCTCCGGCAGGGTACCGGAAAGGGGTTCCGATTGGTTTTTCGTGGTTCTGGAGGCTTGCGGCGGCGAAACTCCCTATCTATCTTCTGTTCTGGAAGTTTTAGGGTACGTAGGTATATATGGGTGGAGGGAGAACGTCGGTGGAGCTACGGGGGCCCCATGAGGCAGGGGGGCGCGCCCAGGGGGGGAGGGCGCGCCCCCCACCCTCGTGAGCACCTCCCGTATCTTCTAACGTGGGGTCCAAGTCCATCAGGTGGGTTTCCTTCCAAAAATAACTTCTCCAGTTGATTTCGTTCCGTTTTGACTCCGTCTGATATTCCTTTTCCTCGAAACACTGAAATAGGCATAAAACAGCAAATCTGGGCTGGGCCTCCGGTTAATAGGTTAGTCCCAAAAGTAATATAAAAGTGGATAATAAAGCCCAATATTGCCTAAAATAGTAGATAAAGTAGCATGGAGCAATCAAAAATTATAGATACGTTGGAGACGTATCAGCGCCCTGTGGGCGGTGGTTCCGGTTCGCCTCCAGCTTCGTCGTCCATACCGCCAAGTCGTCGGAGTCGAAGTCGAGCATGTCGGTTAAGTCGTCGACAGTGGCTACTAAGTGGGTGGTGGGTGGGCAGCGAATTTCTTTGTTGTCCGCATCCCATTCTAGCCGGACACAGTTCAACCAAGGTTCTCCTGACAGGGAGAGAGTCCTTAATGAGTTTAGCACATCTTCGAAGGGCGAGTGCTGGAAGATATCCGCGGAGGTGAACTCCCTGATCGGCGCCCAGTCGGTTTCGACGGACATGGATGTGTGCGGCTCGAAGTCCGTGGCCGGAGATGAATCCAGTGTTTCGGCGACACGACTCTCGTAAGGGGTGAAGTCAGTATCCGGCTCTATCGCCACTGAGAGTGCAGCCTCCATGGCGGGGTCCATCCCTCCGCTCTCGGATGGCGCGGCTTGCTTCGGATTAACAGCCGGAGTAGATATGCATGCGATCTCCCGAACACTGTCCGACGGCAGAGTTATGTCATGCTCGTCGCGACTGCGCGGCGCGTCCGGCATGGGCTCAAATCCGTCGAAGATCAAGTCTCCGTGGATATCGGCCGTGTAGTTCAAGTTTCCAAATCTGACCTAATGGCCAGGGGCGTAGCTCAAGATCTGCTCCAGATGGCCAAGCGAATTGGCCCGTAGTGCAAAGCCGCCGAATATGAAGATCTGTCCGGGGAGGAAAGCCTCACCCTGGATCGCATCGCTAGCGATGATCGAAGGAGCCATCAAGCCTTATGGTGACGACACGGAGGAACTCTCAATGAAAGCACCAATGTCGGTGTCAAAACCGGCGGATCTCGGGTAGGGGGTCCCGAACTGTGCGTCTAAGGTGGATGCTAACAGGAGGCAAGGGACACGATGTTTACCCAGGTTTGGGCCCTCTTGATGGAGGTAAAACCCTATGTCCTGCTTGATTGATATTGATGATGTGAGTAGTACAAGAGTAGATCTACCACGGGATCAGAGAGGCTAAACCCTAGAAGCTAGCCTATGGTATGATTGTATGTTGTCCTACGGACTAAAACCTCCGGTTTATATAGACACCGGAGGGGGCTAGGGTTACACAAGGTCGGTTACAAAGGAGGAGATATACATATCTGTATTTCCTAGCTTGCCTTCCACGCCAAGTAGAGTCCCATCCGGGCACGGGACGAAGTCTTTAATCTTGTATCTTCATAGTCCAACAGTCCGACCAAAGGATATAGTCCGGCTGTCCGGAGACCCCCTAATCCAGGACTCCCTCAATGACGCACAAGTATAGGGGATCTATCGTAGTCCTTTCGATAAGTAAGAGTGTCAAACCCAACGAGGAGCAGAAGGAAATGATAAGCGGTTTCCAGCAAGGTATTCTCTGCTAGTACTGAAATAAGTGGTAATAGATAGTTTTCTGATAGGATAATTTGTAACAAGCAACAAGTAACAAAAGTAAATAAAGTGCGGCAAGGTGGCCCAATCCTTTTTGTAGCAAAGGACAAGCCTGGACAAACTCTTATATAGAGAAAAGCGCTCCCGAGGACACATGGGAATATCATCAAGCTAATTTTCATCACGTTCATATGATTCGCGTTCGGTACTTTGATAATTTGGTATGTGGGTGGACTGGTGCTTGGGTGCTGTCCTTACTTGAACAAGCATCCCACTTATGATTAACCTCTATTGCAAGCATCCGCAACAACAACAAAAGTATTAAGGTAAACCTAACCATAACATGAAACATATGGATCCAAATCAGCCCCTTACGAAGCAACGCATAAACTAGGGTTTAAACTTCGGTCACTGTAGCAACCCATCATCTACTTATTACTTCCCAATGCCTTCCTCTAGGCCCAAATAATGGTGAAGTGTTATGTAGTCGACGTTCACAAAGCACCACTAGAGGCTAGACAACATACATCTCCATCAAAATATCGAACGAATACCAAATTCACATGACTACTAATAGCAAGACTTCTCCCATGTCCTCAGGAACAAACGTAACTACTCACAAAGCATATTCATGTTCATAATCAGAGGGGTATTAATATGCATATAGGATCTGAACATATGATCTTCCACCAAATAAACCAACTAGCATCAACTACAAGGAGTAATTAACACTACTAGCAACTACTAGTACCAATCCCGGACTTGGAGACAAGAATTGGATACAAGAGATGAACTAGGGTTTTGAGAGGAGATGGTGCTGGTGAAGATGTTGATGGAGATTGTCCTCTCCTGGTGAGAGGAGCGTTGGTGATGACGATGGCAATGATTTCCCCCTCCCGGAGGGAAGTTTCCTCGGCAGAACAGCTCTGTTGGAGCCCTAGATTGGATCCGCCAAGGTTCCGCCTCGTGGCGGCGGAGTTTCGTCCGAGAAGATGGCTTATGATTTTTTTCCTCATCGAAAGACTCCAGATACCAGAAGATGGCCATCGGAGGGCCACCAGGGGGCCCATGAGGTAGGGGGGCGCGCCCCCCACCCTCGTGGGCAGGGTGTGCCCCCCTGGTGAACTTCTTGCGCTTAGTATTTTTTATATATTCTGAAAACGTCTTCCGTGAAGTTTCAGGACTTTTGGAGCTGTGCAGAATAGGTCTCTAATATTTGCTCCTTTTCCAGCCCAGAATCCCAGCTGCCGGCATTCTCCCTCTTTATGTAAACCTTGTAAAATAAGAGAGAATAGGCATAAGTATTGTGACATAATGTGTAATAACAACCCATAATGCAATAAATATCGATATAAAAGCATGATGCAAAATGGACGTATCAACTCCCCCAAGCTTAGACCTCGCTTGTCCTCAAGCGAAAGCCGAAATTGAAAAATATGTCCACATGTTTAGAGATAGAGGTGTCGATAAAAGTAAAATACAGACATGAGGGCATCATGATCATTCTTAGAACAACAACTTATATAATTCTTGTCATATGATTTCTTATGCTAGAGTGATAATTCAATCACAATTTCAAGTATGAATCATAAACTTCATTGACAACTAAAAAATTATAATCTCGGTCATTGGAGGAATTACAATTTATCATAACATAGGAAAGAGTCAATATAAGAGCTTTTCAGCAAGTCCACATACTCAACTATCATATAGTCTTTCACAATTGCTGACACTCACGCAATACTTATGGGTATGGAATTTTAATCGGACACAGAGAAAGATAGGGGCTTATAGTTTTGCCTCCCAACGTTTTACCTCAAGGGTAATGTCAACAATAATAGTTCATGAAAAACTCACATCCAAATAGACATATATACCAGATCTTTCCAACATATTGTGCTTGCCAAAGGATAAAATGTAAAAAGGAAGGGTGAAGATCACCATGACTCTTATGCAAGGTAGGAGATAAAAGTAAAAGATAGGCCCTTCGCAGAGGAAAGCAGAGGTTGTCATGCGCTTTTATGGTTGGATGCACAAAATCTTAATGCGAAGAATGTCACTTTACATTGCGATTTGTGATATGGACCTTTATTATGTAGTCCGTCGCTTTTATTTCTTCCATATCACACGATCGTATAAAGCTTATTTTCTCCCACACTAATAAGTCGTACATATCTAGAGAGCAATTTTTATTGCTTGCTTCGATCACAACTTACTTGGAGGATCTTACTCAATATATAGGTAGGTAAGGTGGCCTCTCATGGCAAAACTGGTTTAAGGGTATTTGGAAGCACAAGTAGTATCTCTACTTGGTGCGATGAATTTGGCTAGCATGAGGGGGAAAGGCAAGCTCAACCATGTTGGATGATCCATGACAATATAATTTATCTCAGATGTAAGAAAACATAACCCATTATGTTGTCTTCCTTGTCCAACGTCAACTCTTTAGCATGTCATATTTTAATGAGTGCTCACAATCATAGAAGATGTCCAAGATAGTATATTTATATGTGAAGACCTCTCTTTCTTTATTAGTTCCTACTAATTGCAATGATGACCAAAACTATGTTTGTCAACTCTCAACAACTTTTATTCATCATACTTTTTCTATGTGAGCTCATTACTCTCCATAAGATCCATATGATCTCTTTGTTTCCCTTTTATTCTTTCTCTTTTCTTTTATTCACTTAAGATCATGGAAAAATAATCAAGCCCTTGACTCAACACTAATCTTTATTATATATAGCTCACGGACTCGATTACATAGAGGGATCATAAAGCAAAACTCAAAACTAGATCATGCCATAAACTTTATTCTACTAGATCAAGATATTACCAAAAGGATCGAACTAAGAAAAACGGTAAAGATCAAAGTGATGGTGATACGATACCGGGGCACCTCCCCAAAGCTTGGCAGTTGCCAAGGGGAGTGCCCATACCCATGTGATTATGTTTCCTTTTCTGATGAAGAAGATGGAGATGATGATGGATAGTCACACATCGAGCGTAAGAGGTCCTCCAGCTTGCGGGTAATGCCCTTGAGTGCAACAATATGCTCCTTCAACAAAATATTTTCACGTGTGAGATACTTGTTCTGTATACGAGCTAACTCAATCATCTTGAAAGCTTCGATCTCAGTTGGGGTAAGAAGATTGTGATAAAGTTGAAGGATGTCTTCTGCTGCCGGAGCGTGATCCTCCGTGGCCTTCTTGATCCCTTCATCCTTGTTGATCTCCATGGGTTCTTCCCTCTTCAGCTCTATCTTCATTAGCCAAGCATCGTTGTCACCATTGTTGGAGGAGGGGGCGACATGATGCCTGGCCTTGACGACCCTGACAGGAAACAACTCGCAACAAGAACAGAGGATATTTGCGTGATACAGGAGTCAAAACCTTCGGGAGATTATATAATGAATTTTTACCGACCAAAATACGTATTGTGCAAGAAAATGGAGTCCGAAGAGTGCACGAGGTGCCCACGAGGTAGGGGGCGCGCCCAGTAGGGTAGGGCGCGCCCTCCACCCTCGTGGAGGCCTCGTGTGCTTCCCGGACTGCTTCTTATTTTTCTATTTTTGTAAATATTCCAAAACGGAGAAATATTGCCTTAAAACTGTTTTGGAGTCGGTTTACTTATCGTACCACATACCTATTCCTTTTCAGAGTCTGAAACATTCCGGAAAGTGTCCCTTATGTATTCCTCCAGGGTTATGGTCTCAATAACATCGGATTCAACATTTATAGGATTACCTGAGATATAATGTTTAATTCTTTGACTATTCACCACCTTCGGATTTGTGCCTTCGAAGTTGTTGATTTTTATGGCACCGGAACGATAGACCTCCTCGATAACGTAGGGGCCTTCCCATTTAGAGATAAGTTTTCCTGCAAAAAATCTTAAACAAGAGTTGTATAGCAGTACATGATCACCTACATTAAACTCATGCTTTTGTATCCTTTTATCATGCCATCTTTTAACTTTTTCTTTAAACAACTTGGCATTTTCATAAGCTTGGGTTCTCCACTCATCAAGTGAGCTAATATCAAATAACCTCTTCTCACGGGCAAGTTTAAAATCATAGTTGAGCTCTTTAATAGCCCAATATGCCTTGTGTTCTAGTTCGAGAGGTAAGTGACATGCTTTTCCATAAACCATTTTATACGGTGACATACCCATAGGATTTTTATATGCAGTTCTATAGGCCCATAATGCATCATCAAGTTTGTTGGACCAATTCTTTCTAGACCAATTGACAGTCTTTTGCAAAATTAATTTGAGCTCTCTATTACTCAATTCTACTTGACCACTAGACTGAGGGTGTTAAGGAGATGCAATTCTATGTTTAACATCATACTTAGCAAGCATTTTACGGAAAGCACCATGAATAAAATGTGAACCACCATCACTCATTAAATATCTAGGGACTCCAAATCTCGGAAAAATAACTTCTTTAAGAATTTTGATAGAAGTGTTATGATCAGCACTACTAGTTGGAATAGCTTCTACCCACTTAGTAACGTAATCAACAGCAACTAAAATATGTGTATAACCATTAGAGGTAGGAAAAGGTCCCATATAGTCAAAGCCACAAACATCAAATGGTTCAATAACGAGTGAATAGTTCATAGGCATTTCTTGATATCTATTATATATTACCAATTCTTTGACATTCATCACAAGATAGGACAAACTTACGGGCATCCTTGAAGAGAGTAGGCCAATAAAAACCAGATTGCAATACCTTATGTGCAGTTCTATCTCCAGTGTGGTGTCCTCCATAAGCTTTGGAGTGACACTTGGGTAGGATCTGTTCCTATTCATGCTCAGGTACACAACGTCTAATAACACCATCTACTCCTTCTTTATAAAGATGTGGGTCATCCCAAAAGTAATGCCTCAAATCATAGAAGAACTTTTTCTTTTGTTCGTATGTGAAACTAGGTGTTATGAATTTGGCAACAATGTAATTAGCATAATCAGCATACCATGGAGCAGTATGGGAAGCATTTATGACATTTAATTGCTCATCACGAAAGCTATCATCAATAGGTAGTGGGTCATCAAGCACATTTTCTAACCTAGACAAGTTGTCTGCAACGGGGTTCTCAGCTCCCTTTCTATCAACAATATGCAAATCAAATTCTTGTAGCAAGAGAACCCATCTAATAAGTCTAGGTTTAGCATCTTTATTTTCCATAAGATATTTAATAGCAGTGTGATCAGTGTGAATAGTTACTTTAGAATCAACAATATAAGGTCTGAACTTTTCACAAGCAAATACAACTGCTAAGAATTCTTTTTCAGTAGTAGCATAATTTCTTTGAGCATTATCTAGAGTTTTACTAGCATATTGAATAACGTTTAATTTCTTATCAACTCTTTGCCCTAGAACAGCACCTACAGCATAATCACTGGCATCACACATAATTTCAAAGGGAAAATTCCAATCAGGTGGTTGAACAATAGGTGCAGAGATCAATGTTTTCTTAAGTATTTCAAATGCTTTTACACAATCATCATCAAAGACAAATGGTATATCTTTTTGTAATAAATTAGTCGGAGGCTGAGAAAGTTTTGAGAAGTCCTTAATGAACCTCCTATAAAATCAGGCGTGACCAAGGAAACTTCTTATACCTTTGGTGTCCTTGGGACATGGCATCTTTTCAATAGCATCAACCTTGGCTTTATCAACTTCAATACCTCTTTCAGAAACTTTATGCCCCAAGACAATACCTTCATTAACCATAAAGTGGCACTTTTCCCAATTCAAGACAAGATTAGTTTCTTCACATCTCTGCAAAACTCGATCAAGGTTGCTCAAGCAATCATCAAAAGAAGATCCATAGACGGAGAAATCGTCCATGAAAACCTCACAAATCTTTTCACAGAAGTCAGAGAATATAGCCATCATGCATCTTTGAAAGGTAGCAGGTGCATTACATAAACCAAAAGGCATACGTCTATAAGCAAAAGTACCCAAAGGGCAAGTAAAATTAGTCTTTGATTGATCCTTGGCTGACACAGGTATTTGAGAGAAACCAGAATAACCATCTAGAAAGCAAAAATGTGTATGTTTGGATAATCTCTCTAGCATTTGATCGATAAAAGGTAAGGGGTAATGATCTTTTTAGTGGCCTTATTTAATTTGCGGAAATCAATTACCATCCTATAACCTGTAATAATTCTTTGAGGAATCATCTCATCTTTATCATTAGGAACGATAGTAATACCTCCCTTCTTAGGGACACAATGGACAGGACTTACCCACTGACTATCAGCAACGGGATAAATTATACCTGTCTCAAGGAGTTTTAGTATTTCCTTTCTTACCACTTCTTTCATCTTAGGATTCAGCCGTCGTTGATGATCATTGGTTTAGCATCTTCTTCCAAATTTATTTTATGTTGACATAGAGTAGGGCTAATGCCCTTAAGATCATCAAGAGTATACCCAATAGCAGCACGGTGCTTCTTCAGAGTTTTCAATAATCTCTCTTCTTCGTGCTCTGAAAGGTTAGCACTAATAATAATAGGATATATCTTTTTCTCATCAAGATAAGCATATTTAAGAGTATCAGGTAACGGTTTAAGCTCAAACTCGGGATCACCCTTGGGTGGAGGAGGATCCCCTAGGATTTCAACAGGCAAATTGTGTTTCAGAATAGGTCCTGTTTAAAGAATACTTCATCTATTTCCCTTCTTTCCTTCATAAACATATCATTTTCATGGTCTAGCAAATATTGTTCTAAAGGATCACTAGGAGGTACGGCAATAGAAGCAAGACCAATAATTTCATCTTTACTTGGAAATTCCTCTTCACGGTGTTGTCTACGAAATTTAGAAAAATTAAATTCATGAGACATATCACCTAAACCAATAGTAAAAACATCCTTTTTGCAATCTATCCTAGCATTTACTGTGTTTAAGAAAGGTCTACCAAATATAATGGGACAAAATCTATCTTGCGGGGAACCAAGAACAAGAAAATCAGCAGGATATTTAGTTTTCCCACACAAGACTTCAACATCTCTAACAATTCCCATTGGTGAAATAGTATCTCTATTGGCAAGTTTAATTGTGACATCAATATCTTCTAACTCAACAGGTGCAATATCATGCATAATTTCTCTATATAGGTCAATATGTATTGCACTAGCACTGGCACCCATATCACATAAGCCATGATAACAATGATCTCCTATTTTAACAGAAATAACAGGCATGCCTACCACAGGTCCAGGTTAATCTTTAGCACAAGGTTTAGCAATTCTAGCAGTTTCATCACAAAAATAAATAACATGGCCATCAATATTATCAGCCAAGAGATATTTAACAATAGCAATATTAGGTTCAACTTTAACTTGCCCATGAGGTGTATATGTTCTAATATTGCTTTTACGAACCACAGTTGAAGCTTTAGCATGATCCTTTATTCCAACAGGGAAATGTGGTTTCGCAACATAAGAAGTAGGAACAATAGGATCATTATAAGTGACAGTCTTTTCTTCAACTTTAATAGGTGCAGCTACTTTTACTTCTATGGGAGGATGATATTTAAACCACTTCTCCTTGGGGAGATCAACATAAGTAGCAAAATAATTCACAGAAAGAAGCTACTATCTCAAAGTCAAGTCCATATTTAGTGCTAAATTTACGGAAAACATCTGTATCCATAAAAGATTTAACACAATCAAACTTAGGTGTCATACCTGACTCCTTACCTTCGTCGAGGTCCCAATCTTCAGAGTTGCGTTTAATTCTTTCCAATAAATCCCATTTGAATTCAATAGTCTTTGTCATAAAAGAGCCAGCACAAGAAGTATCGAGCATGGTGCGATTGTTATCAGAAAGACGAGCATATAAATTTTGAATAATCATCTCTCTTGAGAGCTCATGATTGGGGCATGAATATAACATTGATTTAATTCTCCCCCAAGCTTGAGCTATGCTTTCTCCTTTGCGAGGCCAAAGATTATATATATAATTGCGATCACGATGAACAAGATGCATAGGATAAAACTTCTGATGAAATTCCAATTTCAATCGTTTGTAGTTCCATGACCCCGTATCATCACATAGCCTATACCATGTCAATGCATCTTCCTTAAAAGATAAAGGGAAGACCTTCTTCTTAATAACATCTTCGAGTACACCTTCAAGCTTAAATAATCCACAAACTTCATCCACATATATTAGGTGCTCATCAGGATGCTTTGTTCCGTCTCCTGCAAAAGGATTAGCTAGGATTTTTTCTATCATACCCGAAGGAATTTCAAAGTAGACATTTTCATTTTCAGTAGGTTCAGTAGGTTGAGGAGCAACTCTTTGCTCTACTGGTCGGGGTGAAGATACCCCGAACAAGCCCCTCAGAGGATTACTTTCCATAGTAACAAGTGACAGTAAATTTCAGCACACTATATAAATTTTTCCTTACCAAATTCCACCTACCAAAGGCGCTTCACTCCCTGGCAACGGCGCCAGAAAAGAGTCTTGATGACCCACAAGTATAGGGGATCTATCGTAGTCCTTTCTATAAGTAAGAGTGTCGAACCCAACGAGGAGCAGAAGGAAATGATAAGCGGTTTCCAGCAAGGTATTCTCTGCAAGTACTGAAATAAGTGGTAACAGATAGTTTTGTGATAGGATAATTTGTAATGAGTAACAAGTAACAAAAGTAAATAAAGTGCAGCAAGGTGGCCCAATCCTTTTTGTAGCAAAGGACAAGCCTGAACAAACTCTTATATAGAGAAAAGCGCTCCCGAGGACACATGGGAATATCGTCAAGCTAGTTTTCATCACGTTCATATGATTCGCGTTCGATACTTTGATAATTTGGTATGTGGCTGGACCGGTGCTTGGATGTTGTCCTTACTTGAACAAGCATCCCACTTATGATTAACCTCTATTGCAAGCATCCGCAACTACAACAAAAGTATTAAGGGAAACCTAACCATAGCATGAAACATATGGATCCAAATCAGCCCCTTACAAAGCAATGCATAAACTAGGGTTTAAGCTTCTGTCACTCTAGCAACCCATCATCTACTTATTACTTCCCAATGCCTTCCTCTAGGCCCAAATAATGGTGAAGTGTTATGTAGTCGACGTTCACATAACACCACTAGAGGCTAGACAACATACATCTCATCAAAATATCGAACGAATACCAAATTCACATGATTACTAATAGCAAGACTTCTCCCATGTCCTCAGGAACAAACGTAACTACTCACAAAGCATATTCATGTTCATAATCAGAGGGGTATTAATATGCATATAGGATCTGAACATATGATCTTCCACCAAATAAACCAACTAGCATCAACTACAAGGAGTAATTAACACTACTAGCAAACTACTAGTACCAATCCCGGACTTGGAGACAAGAATTGGATACAAGAGATGAACTAGGGTTTGAGAGGAGATGGTGCTGGTGAAGATGTTGATGGAGATTTCCCTCTCTCGGTGAGAGGAGAGTTGGTGATGACGATGGCGATGATTTCCCTCTCCCAGAGGGAAGTTTCCCCGGCAGAACAGCTCTGCCGGAGCCCTAGATTGGATCTGCCAAGTTCCGCCTCGTGGCGGCGGAGTTTCATCCGAGAAGACGACTTATGATTTTTTCCTCATAGAAAGACTCCATATACCAGAAGATGGCCATCGGAGGGTCACCAGGGGGCCCACGAGGTAGGGGGGCGCGCCCAGGGGGGTAGGGCGCGCCCCCCACCCTCGTGGGAAGGGTGTGGCCCCCCTGGTGAACTTCTTGCACTCAGTATTTTATATATATTCTAAAAACGTCTTCCGTGAAGTTTCAGGACTTTTGGAGCTGTGCAGAATAGGTCTCTAATATTTGCTCCTTTTCCAGCCCAGAATCCCAGCTGCCGGCATTCTCCCTCTTTATGTAAACCTTGTAAAATAAGAGAGAATAGGCATAAGTATTGTGACATAATGTGTAATAACAACCCATAATGCAATAAATATCGATATAAAAGCATGATGCAAAATGGACGTATCAGCAATCAGCAGGTGCATGTGCAAGCAAAACGTTGTGGCGGCATCTACATGTGATATTTGTAAAGTACATACAGATCTGAATGTCGCAGATCCGTTGACTAAACCTCTTTCACGAGCAAAACATGAACAGCGCCAGAACTCTATGGGTGTTCGATTCATCACAATGTAACTAGATTATTGACTCTAGTGCAAGTGGGAGACTGTTGGAATATGCCCTAGAGGCAATAATAAAATGGTTATTATTGTATTTCCTTGTTCATGATAATTGTCTATTGTTCATGCTATAATTATATTAACCAGAAGTCGTAATACATGTGTGAATTCATAGACCACAACATGTCCCTACTGAGCCTCTAGTTGACTAGCTCGTTGATCAATAGATGGTTGTGGTTTCCTGACCATGGGCATTGGGTGTCGTTGATAACGGGATCACGTCATTAGGAGAATGATGTGATGGACAAGACCCAATCCTAAGCATAGCACAAGATCGTGTAGTTCGTTTGCTAGAGCTTTTCTAATGTCAAGTATCATTTACTTAGACCATGAGATTTTGCAACTCCCGGATACCGTAGGAATGCTTTGGGTGTATCAAACGTCACAACGTAACTGGGTGACTATAAAGGTGCACTACAGGTATATCCGAAAGTGTCTCTTGGGTTGGCACGAATCGAGACTGGGATTTGTCACTCCGTATGACGGAGAGGTATCTCTGGGCCCACTCTGTAATGCATCATCATAATGATCATGCGTTACGGAACGAGTAAAGATACTTGCCGGTAACGATATTGAACAAGGTATGGGGATACCGACGATCGAATCTCGGGCAAGTAACATACCGATGGATAGAGGGAATTGTATACGGGATTGATTGAATCCCCGACATTGTGGTTCATCCGATGAGATCATCGTGGAACATGTGGAAGCCAATATGGGTATCTAGATCCCGATGTTGGTTATTGGCCGGAGAGGTATCTCGGTCATGTCTGCATGGTTCCCGAACCCGTAGGGTCTACACACTTATGGTTCGGTGACGCTAGAGTTGTAATGGGAATAGTATGTGGTTACCGAAGGTTGTTCGGAGTCCCGGATGAGATACCGGACGTGACAAGGAACTCCAGAATGGTCCGGAGGTGAAGATCGATATATTGGACGAAGGGTATTGGTCTGGAATTGTTATGGGAGTACCGGGTGACAACCAAAATGACTGAAAGGAGTTTCGGAGGCCCCAATAAGCGTCGGGGGGCCTTATGGGCCAAGGGGAGGGGGCACACCAGCCCACTAAGGGGCTGTGCGCCCCGCCCACCCCATCTCATGTAACTTGGAGAGGTGGGGGCGCCTCCCCTAGGGCAGCCTCCCCTCTCGGCTCGGGGGCCAAGTTTCCTAGGGGTGAGGGCGCCTAAACCCATCTAGGGTTTCCCCTGTGGCCGCCGCCCCTCCCCTAGAGAAACCCTAGGGTGCCTCCTCTTCCCTCCTTCCCCCTATATATAGTGAGGGCGAGAGAGAGCAGCTGAATCCCTTCCCCTGGCGCAGCCCTTCACCCCTCCAACACCTCCTCCTCCATAGTGCTTGGCGAAGCCCTACCGGAGAACCGCAAGCTCCACCACCATGCCGTCGTGCTGCCGGAGCTCTCCCTCAACTTCTCCTTCCCCTTGCTGGATCAAGAAGGAGGAGACGTCCCCGGGCTGTATGTGTGTTGAACGCGGAAGCGCCATCCGTTCGGCGCTTGGATCGAATCTTCCGCGATTTGAATCGCCGCGAGTACGACTCCATCAACCGCGTTCTTGTAACGCTTCCGCTTAGCGATCTTCAAGGGTATGAAGATGGAATCCCTCTCTCTTGTTGCTAGTATCTCCTAGATTGATCTTGGTGACACGTAGGAATTTTTTTGAATTATTACTATGTTACCCAACATTATTCATATGAAAGCATTTCTAGGACAATCAACCAAAAGGCTGGTCACTAGGAAGCTAGGATTTTCATCAAGCCAGCTCTTGGTCACATTCAAAGTGCAAGTGTGCTTCGCACAAAGAAGCGCCGGAAGGTTTGTTGACCTATTTACATGCTGAATAGCAAAAGAAGAAAAATATTACTAAACTCTCCTATTTCTAACAAAATCTGAGCCACAGCTGAGCAAGAATTGTGGCGAGTGTTCTAGAGCGTCATCAACTCCATGGAATCAATTTCCATTATCACATGCGAGAACCTCAAAGAGTAGCAAAACAAACTCCATCTCGCAAGGAAAAAGCCTCCATGATCAAGGGGTTCGAGATCCCTAGGTATGGCTTGCACCATGAGCCAAGTAAAGCCGAGGAGGAGCGAGCAACTCCACCTGCGTTGACCAGCCCTTGGCAAAGTTTAGGGCACCATCCATGGTGATTTTTACAATACCATCATCAGGAGGTCTCCACTGAAAGTGCAACTATCCCTGGGTGGTTTTGGTAATTACTAACAACATATAGCTCATTGAACTAATACTATTTCAAGATGAACATTTCAGAAAGTTCAATGATTGGCATGGCATGGATTAGGAATGTGGATCCCTCAAAATGCAAAGACACATATTGGCTCAAGCTCAAGACTCTACATTTTCATTTTAGTGATCCAAGATCACATTGAGTCCATAGGAAAAGCCAATACTATTAAAAGGGGATGAGGTGTTGCTTAATGGCTTACTTGCTCAAAATGCTTAGTGATATGCTCCAAAAACCCTCAACCACTTTCTCATATCCACATATGTCCCAAACCAAAAGTCAAACTCGGCCCCACCGAAATGTTCTATCCGGCGCCACCGAGTTCACTTAACATAGCCACTGCCAAAAACCCTAGTCATTTAGGTCTCACCGATAGGGATCCCGGTCTCACTGAGATGGGATTGAAAACTCTTTGTTTCCCTTCGTAACGTTTTGGTCCAACCGAGATGAGCGATCGGTCCCACCGAGTTCGCCATGCAAACTCTGTGTCTCCCTTTCATAACGTTTCGGTCTCACCGAAATGAGCGATTCGGTCCCACCGAGTTTGCCTGACCAACTCTCTGGTTAGCTTATTACCAAAATCGGTCCCACCAAGTTTGTGTAATCGGTCTCGTCGAGATTACGTTATGCCCAAACCCTAATGGAATCGGTCCCACAGAGTTGACACGTCGGTCCCACCGAAAAGCCTAACATTCACATTTTGAACTGAATCGGTCTCACCGAGTTTTCTGATTCGGTCCCACCGAGTTTGGTAAATTGTGTGTAACATTTAGATTTTGTGTGGAGGCTATATATACCCCTCCACCCTTTCTTCATTATGAAGGAGAGCCATTAGAACGTGCCTACACTTCCAGCATTCATTTTCTAAGAGAGAGCCACCTACTCATGTGTTGAGACCAAGATATTCCATTCCAACCATATGAATCTTGATCTCTAGCCTTCCCCAAGTTGCTTTCCACTCAAATCATATTTCCACCAAATCCAAATCAGTGAGAGAGAGAGAGAGTTGAGTGTTGGGGAGACTATCATTTGAAGCACAAGAGCAAGGAGTTCATCATCAACACACTATCTATTACCTTTTGGAGAGTGGTGTCTCCTAGATTGGTTAGGTGTCACTTGGGAGCCTCCGACAAGATTGTGGAGTTGAACCAAGGAGTTTGTACGGGTAAGGAGATCGCCTGATACGTCTCCAGCGTATCTATAATTTATGAAGTATTCATGCTATTATATTATCAACCTTGGATGTTTTATATGCATTTATATGCTATTTTATATGGTTTTTGGGACTAACCTATTAACCTAGAGCCTAGTGCCACTTTCTGTTTTTCCTTGTTTTTGAGTTCTACAGAAAAGGAATATCAAACGGAGTCCAATTGACGTGCCAATTTTTGATAATTTTTTATGGACCAAAAGAAGACCCTGGAGTAAAAGAGTTGGGCCAGGAGAGTCCCGGGGCGTCCACGAGGGTGGGGGGCGCCTCCAGGCGCGTGGGCCTGCCTCATGGACGCCTCGGGCACCTCCTTGACGTGAGACCAATGCCAAAAATTCCTATAAATACAGAAACCTCGGAAAATTAACCTAGATCGGGAGTTCCGCCGCCAGAAGCCTCCGTAGCTACCAAAAACCAATCTAGGCCCTCTCTGGCACCCTGCCGGAGGGGGCCATCATCACCGGAGGGCATGGAGGAGGATCCCGGAGGGGCCATTATCGTCATGAAGGCCAAGGACCAGAGGGAGAACCTCTCCCCATCCAGGGGAGGCCATGGAGGAGGAAGCACAAGGGGGAGAACCTCTCCTCCTCTCTCTTGGTGGCACCGGAGTGCCATCGAGAGGGGAATCATCGCCACGGTGATCGTCTTCATCAACGTCACCATCATCATCACCATCCTCATCTCTTTTACGCGGTCCACTCTCCCGCACCCCGCTGTAATCCCTACTTGAACATGGTGCTTTATGCCACATATTATGATCCAATGATGTGTTGCCATCCTATGATGTTTTGAGTAGATATCTCTTGTCTTTGGGTTGATTGATGATCTAGATTGGTATGAGTTGTATGTTTTACTTTGATGCTGTCCTATGGTGCCCTCCGTGTCACACAAGCGTGAGGGGTTCTAATACGTCTCCAACGTATCTATAATTTTTTATTGTTCCATGCTATTATATTAGCTGTTTTAGATGTTTATGGGCTTTATTATACACTTTTATATTATTTTTGGGACTAACCTATTAACCCAGAGCCCAGTGCCAGTTTCTGTTTTTTCCTTGATTTAGAGTATCACAGAAAAGAAAAATCAAACAGAGTCCAATTGACCTGAAACTTCACGGAACTTATTTTTGGACCAGAAGAAGCCCACGGAGTATCGGAGTTGCACCAGGAGAGTCCCGGGCTGCCCACGAGGGTGGGGGGCGCGCCCACCCCCCTGGGCGCGCCCCCTGCCTCGTGGACAGCCCGGAGGTCCACCGACGTACTTCTTCCTCCCATATATACCCATATACCCTAAAAACTCCGGGGAGCACAATCGATCGGGAGTTCCGTCGCCAGAAGCCTCCGTAGCCACCGAAAACCAATCTAGACCCGTTCCGGCACCCTGCCGGAGGGGGCAATCCTTCTCCGGTGGCCATCTTCTTCATCCCGGTGCTCTCCATGACGAGGAGGGAGTAGTTCTCCCTTGGGGCTGAGGGTATGTACCAGTAGCTATGTGTTTGATCTCTCTCTCTCTCCCTCCCTCTCTCTCTCGTGTTCTTGAGGTGGCATGATCTTGATGTATCGCAAACTTTGCTATTATAGTTGGATCTTATGATGTTTCTCCCCCTCTAGTCTCTTGTAATGGATTGAATTTCCCCTTTGAAGTTATCTTATCGGATTGAGTCTTTAAATATTTGAGAACACTTGATGTATGTCTTGCCGTGCGTATCTGTGGTGACAATGGGATATCACATGATTCACTTGATGTATGTTTTGGTGATCAACTTGCGGGTTCCGCCCATGAACCTATGCATAGGGGTTGGCACATGTTCTCGTCGTGATTCTCGAGTAGAAACTTTGGGGCACTCTTTGAGGTTCTATGTGTTGGTTGAATAGATGAATTTGAGATTGTGTGATGCATATCGTATAATCATACCCACGGATACTTGAGGTGACATTGGAGTATCTAGGTGACATTTGGGTTTTGGTTGATTTGTGTCTTAAGGTGTTATTCTAGTACGAACTCTAGGGCTGTTTGTGACACTTATAGGAATAGCCCAACGGATTGATTGGAAAGAATAACTTTGAGGTGGTTTCGTACCCTACCATAATCTCTTCGTTTGTTCTCCACTATTAGTGACTTTGGAGTGACTCTTTGTTGCATGTTGAGGGATAGTTATGTGATCCAATTATGTTATTATTGTCGAGAGGACTTGCACTAGTGAAAGTATGAACCCTAGGCCTTGTTTCAACGCATTGCACTACCATTTGTGCCCACTTTTATCATTAGTTACCTTGCTGTTTTTATAATTTTAGATTACAAAAACCTTTATCTACCATCCATATACCACTTGTATCACCATCTCTTCACCGAACTAGTGCACCTATACAATTTACCATTGTATTGGGTGTGTTGGGGACACAAGAGACTCTTTGTTATTTAGTTGCAGGGTTGCTTGAGAGAGACCATCTTCATCCTACGCCTCCTACGGATTGATAAACCTTAGGTCATCCACTTGAGGGAAATTTGCTACTGTCCTACAAACCTCTGCACTTGGAGGCCCAACAACGTCTACAAGAAGAAGGTTGTGTAGTAGACATCAAGCTCTTTTCTGGCGCCGTTGCCGGGGAGGTGAGTGCTTGAAGGTATATCTTTAGATCTTGCAATCGAATCTTTTTGTTTCTTCTTTTATCACTAGTTTAGTCTGTAAAACAAAAATACAAAAAAAATTGGAATTGAGGGTACCTCATATGCTTCATCTTTTTAATATCTTCCATGAAAATAAGGATTCCGATAATTGTGCTCAATTGCTATAGGAAGAATGCATTAGAATGTTTGGCACTAAATATTTGTATGATGAGCATGATTGCAATGTTGTTAGTATGAATTCCTTGAATATCCATGATGCTAATGATATGCAAATCCACAAGCTTGGGGAAGCTATGTTTGATGAAGATGATATTTTTTGTCCCCCACGTTTTGATGAGCAAATTTATTATGATGAAATCATGCCTCCTATTTATGATGATTATATTGATGAAAGTGGATTTGGAGAGGCCATGACTTTATTTTGTGATGAATTCACCATTCTGGAAGAGGTTCCAATTGATTATGAGAACAAAGTTGCTATCTATGATTATTATTGTGATGACTTGTATGCTATAAAGAATAATGATATCCATGAAACTTGTCATCATGATTTTAGTTTTCAATTGGATTATGCCTCACATGATAATTATTTTGTTGAGTTTTCTCCCACTATTATTCATGAGAAGAATTTTGCTTATGAGAGTAATGAAATTTCTATGCTTGTAGATCATGAAAAGAATGCTTTAGGTGCTGGTTATATTGTTGAATTCATTCATGATGCTACTGAAAATTATTATGAGGGAGTAATATATGCTTGTAGGAATTGCAATAATATCAAGTTTCCTCTCTATGTGCTTAAAGTTTTGAAGTTATGCTTGTTTTACCTTCCTATGCAAGTTGATTCTTGTTCCCATAAGTTGTTTGCTCACAAAATCCCTATGCATAGGAAGAGGGTTAGACTTAAATGTGCTAGTCATATTCTTCATGATGCTCTGTTTATGTTACAATTCTTATCTTTTATGTGAGCATCATTGAAATCATCATGCCTAGCTAGGGGCGTTAAATGATAGCGCTTGTTGGGAGGCAACCCAACTTTATTTTGGTTCCTTGCTTTTTTTCTCCTGTTTAGTAATAAATAATTCATCTATCCTCTGTTTAGATGTGGTTTTATACTTTTAATTAGTATTTGTGCCAAGTAGAACCTTTGGGAAGACTTGGGGAAATTCTTTGCGATCATGCTGTAAAAAATAGAAACTTTAGTGCTCAAGAGAATTGCTGCCATTTTTTATTGGAGAGTGATGTTTAGTTAATTCTTTTTGCAGATGATTAATAGATAAATTCCTCACGTCCGGAAATTTATTTAATAATTTTTGGGGTTCTATAAGTTTGCGTTAGTTACATATTACTACAGACTGTTCTGTTTTTGACAGATTCTATTTTTCATGTGTTGTTTACTTATTTTGATGAATCTATGGCTAGTAAAAGAGTTTATAAACCATAGAGAAGTTGGAATACAGTAGGTTTAACGCCAACATAAATCAAGAATGAGTTCATTACATTACCTTTAAGTGGTGTTTTGTTTCCTTTCTCTAACGGAGCTCACGAGTTTTCTGCTAAGTTTTGTGTTGTGAAGTTTTCAAGTTTTGGGTAAAGATTCGATGGACTATGGAATAAGAGTGGCAAGAGCCTAAGCTTGGGGATTCCCAAGGAACCCCAAGGTAATATTAAAGGATAACCAAAAGCCTAAGCTTGGAGATGCCCCGGAAGGCATCCCCTCTTTCGTCTTCGTTCATCGGTAACTTTACTTGGAGCTATATTTTTATTCACCACATGATATGTGTTTTGCTTGGAGCGTCATTTTATTTTATTTTGTTTTGCTTGCTGTTTGAATAAAATACCAAGATCTGAAATTATTAAATGTTAGAGAGTCTTCATATAGTTGCATGATTATTCGATTACTCATTGATCTTCACTTATATCTTTCGGAGTAGTTTGTCATTTGCTCTAGTGCTTCACTTATATCCTTTTAGAGCACGGTGGTGGTTTTATTTTATAGAAATAGATGAACTCTCATGCTTCACTTATATTATTTTGAGATTACTAAACAGCATGGTAATTTTCTTTGGTTATGAATTTAGTCCTAATATGATGGGCATCCAAGAGGAATATAATAAAAACTTTCATATAGAGTGCATTGAATACAAAGAGAAGTTTGATACTTGATGATTGTTTTGAGATATGGAGATAGTGATATCAAAGTTGTGCTAGTTGGGTAGTTGTGAATTTGAGGAATACTTGTGTTGAAGTTTGCAAGTCCTATAGCATGCACGTATGGTAAACATTGTGTAACAAATTTGAATCATGAGGTGTTATTTGATTGTCTGCCTTATGAGTGGCGGTCGAGGACGAGTGATGGTATTTTCCTACCAATCTACCCCCCTAGGAGAATGCGCGTAATACTTGGTTTTTTATGACTTGTAGATTTTTTCAATAAGTATATGAGTTCTTTATGACTAATGTTGAGTCCATGGATTATACGCACTCTTACCCTTCCATCATTGCTAGCCTCTTCGGTACCATGCATTGCCCTTTCTCACATTGAGAGTTGGTGCAAACTTCGCCGGTGCATCCAAACCCCGTGATATGATACGCTCTTTCACACATAAACCTCCTTATATCTTCCTCAAAACAGCCACCATACCTACCTATTATGGTATTTCCATAGCCATTCCGAGATATATTGCCATGCAACTTTCCACCATTCCGTTCATCATGACACATTCATCATTGTCATATTGCTTAGCATGATCATGTAGTTGACATAGTATTTGTGGCAAAGCCACCATTCATAATTATTTCATACATGTCACTCTTGGTTCATTGCATATCCCGGTACACCGCCGGGGCATTCATATGGAGTCATACTTTGTTCTAGTATTGAGTTGTAATCATTGAGTTGTAAATAAATATAAGTGTGATGATCATCATTTTCTAGAGCATTGTCCCAAGTGAGGAATATTAAAAAAAGTCCATAAAAAAAGAGAAGGCCCAAAAAAAAGAGAAAGGCCATAAAAAAGAGAAGGCCCCAAAAAAATGAGAGAAAAAAGAGAAGGGACAATGCTACTATCCTTTGCCACACTTGTGCTTGAAAGTAGCACCATAATCCTCATGATAGAGAGTCTCTTGTTTTGTCACTTTCATATACTAGTGGGAATTTTTCATTATACAACTTGGCTTGTATATTCCAACAATGGGCCTCCTCAAGTGCCCTAGCTCTTCGTGAGCAAGCAAGTTGGATGCACACCCACTTAGTTTCTTTTGTTGAGCTTTCATACATTTATAGCTCTAGTGCATCCGTTTCATGGCAATCCCTACTCCTTGCATTGACATCAATCGATGGGCATCTCCATAGCTCATTGATTAGCCTCGTTGATGTGAGACTTTCTCCTTTTTGTCTTCTCCACATAACCCACATCATCATATTCTATTCCACCCATAGTGCTATATCCATGGCACGCGCTCATGTATTGCGTGAAGGTTTATAAAGTTTGGGATTACTAAAGTATGAAACAATTGCTTGGCTTGTCATCGGGGTTGTGCATGATGAGAGCATTCTTGTGTGATGAAAATGGAGCATGACTAAACTATATGATTTTGTAGGGATGAACTTTCTTTGGCCATGTTATTTTGAGAAGACATGATTGCTTAGTTAGTATGCTTGAAGTATTATTATTTTTATGTCAATATTAAACTTTTGCCTTGAATCTTATGGATCTGAATATTATTGCCACAATAAATATAATTACATGGATAAATATATTAGGTAGCATTCCACATCAAAAATTCTGTTTGTATCATTTACCTACTCGAGGACGAGCAGGAATTAAGCTTGGGGATGCTGATACGTCTCCAACGTATCTATAATTTTTGATTGTTCCATGCTATTATATTACCTATTTTGGATGTTTATGGGCTTTATTATACACTTTTATATTATTTTTGGGGCTAACCTATTAACCCAGAGCCCAGTGCCAGTTTCTGTTTTTTCCTTGTTTTAGAGTATCGTAGAAAAGGAAAATCAAACGGAGTCCAATTGACCTGAAACTTCACGGAACTTATTTTTGGACCAGAAGAAGCCCATGGAGTATCGGAGTTGCACCAGGAGAGTCCCAGGCTGCCCACGAGGGTGGGGGGTGCGCCCACCCCCTGGGCGCGCCCCCTGCCTCGTGGACAGCCCGGAGGTCCACCGATGTACTTCTTCCTCCCATATATACACATATACCCTAAAAACTTCGGGAAGCACAATAGATCGGGAGTTCCGCCGCCAGAAGCCTCTGTAGCCACTGACAACCAATCTAGACTCGTTCCGGCACCCTGCCAGAGGGGGCAATCCTTCTCCGGTGGCCATCTTCATCATCCCGGTGCTCTCCATGACGAGGAGGGAGTAGTTCTCCCTCGGGGCTGAGGGTATGTACCTGTAGCTATGTGTTTGATCTCTCTCTCTCTCCCTCCCTCTCTCTCTCTCTCGTGTTCTTGAGGTGGCATGATCTTGATGTATCACGAGCTTTGCTATTATAGTTGGATCTTATGATGTTTCTCCCCCTCTAGTCTCTTGTAATGGATTGAGTTTCCCCTTTGAAGTTATCTTATCGGATTGAGTCTTTAAAGATTTGAGAACACTTGATGTATGTCTTGCCGTGCGTATCTGTGGTGACAATGGGATATCACGTGATTCACTTGATATATGTTTTGGTGATCAACTTGCGGGTTCCGCCCATGAACCTATGCATAGGGGTTGGCACACGTTCTCGTCGTGATTCTCGAGTAGAAACTTTGGGGCACTCTTTGAGGTTCTATGTGTTGGTTGAATAGATGAATTTGAGATTGTGTGATGCATATCGTATAATCATACCCACGGATACTTGAGGTGACATTGGAGTATCTAGATGACATTAGGGTTTTGGTTGATTTGTGTCTTAAGGTGTTATTCTAGTACGAACTCTAGGGCTGTTTGTGACACTTATAGGAATAGCCCAACGGATTGATCGGAAAGAATAACTTTGAGGTGGTTTCATACCCTACCATAATCTCTTCGTTTGTTCTCCGCTATTAGTGACTTTGGAGTGACTCTTTGTTGCATGTTGAGGGATAGTTATGTGATCCAATTATGTTATTATTGTTGAGAGGACTTGCACTAGTGAAAGTATGAACCCCAGGCCTTGTTTCAACGCATTGCACCACCGTTTGTGCCCACTTTTATCATTAGTTACCTTGCTAATTTTATAATTTCAAATTACAAAAACCATTATCTACCATCCATATACCACTTGTATCACCATCTCTTCGCCGAACTAGTGCACCTATACAATTTACCATTGTATTGGGTGTGTTGGGGACACAAGAGACTCTTTGTTATTTGGTTGCAGGGTTGCTTGAGAGAGACCATCTTCATCCTACGCCTCCTATGGATTGATAAACCTTAGGTCATCCACTTGAGGGAAATTTGCTACTGTCCTACAAGCCTCTGCACTTGGAGGCCCAACAACGTCTACAAGAAGAAGGTTGTGTAGTAGACATCAGGTTCCCACTGTAGGGTGTTGCAATACGTTCATGATTCGCTTATAGTGGGTTGGTGAGTGACTGAAAGACAAACCCGGGTAAGGGGGTTGTTGCGTATGGGAATAAAGAGGACTTGATGCTTTAATGCTATGGTTGGGTTTGACCTTAATGATCTTTAGTAGTTGTGGATGCTTTCTAGAGTTCCAATCATAAGTGCATATGATCCAAGTAGAGAAAGTATGTTAGCTTATGCCTCTCCCTCATATGAAACTGCAATAGTGATTACAGGTCTTGTTAACG
The DNA here is from genome assembly GCF_003073215.2 of Triticum urartu. Classification (NCBI taxonomy): domain Eukaryota; kingdom Viridiplantae; phylum Streptophyta; class Magnoliopsida; order Poales; family Poaceae; genus Triticum; species Triticum urartu. The sequence continues at coordinate 488,699,017 of NC_053024.1, forward strand.
ATTGCCTAGGACAATTCCGCACACCGATCCACCATTATTCCGCACTCGCTATTTGTAATATTTAGTAATATATTCTAACTTCATGATAACAGCACCTACTTTTATATTTTAGCTCTCCGATATCATACAAAGTTATCCTCTTCATACCCAACATAGTTTTATTTCTCGTTGCTAGTTGGAAGCAAACGTTCGCTGTACGTAGAGTCGTATCAGTGGCAGATAGGGCTTGAGAGAATATTGATCTTACCTTTAGCTCCTCGTGGGTTCGACACTCCATACTTATTACTTCCACCTTTGGAATTTCTACGATGATTCCTTGCACTTGGGGATTATCAAGCTCTTTGCTGGCGCCGTTGCCGGGGAGCAATAGCGTGGGGTTGATATTCTCGTGTATGCTTGTTTGCTTTCTTCACTAACTAGATTTTGTTTTTCCTTTTTGTCTCTGTTTAGTTGTGGGTGAAACATACAAAAAAATTAAAACAATGAAAATACCAAAAAAAATACTTGCCTCTCATGCCTAAAAAGTTTTTCAAAAAGAGAAGCGATTGGAAAATTATGCATTGAAGAAGTGAGGGTCGACCTTGAGCACTTGTGTTCATGCTCACGGAAACAATGTAGAACTTTTCATGGAATTTTCTCTGTAAATAATTATACCCTTATATATATCCATTGTATTATAAAAATAATGTGCCAAGCTTTGGTTTTAGGATGATTAGATTGCTTGTTTACTATGTGCAAAACAAAAACAGGAACTTTGGCTGTAGCGTGTGATTTTACATTTTTTACTGGAAATTCAAATGGGTCTGAAACTTTTTTCACTTTAATTCTGTTTAAATTTTTCAAATTTTTAAATTTATTTCATAATATTTGGAGTTACATAAGTTTACTAAACCTTAAGATTACTACAAACTGTCCTGTTTTCGACAGATTCTGTTTTTCGTGTGTTGTTTGCTTATTTTGATGAATCTATGGGTAGTATCGGGGGGTATGAACCATGGTGAAGTTGGAATACAATATATATATATATATATATATATATAGTTCTAATATGAAATTGGAATGAGTTTGCAACAGTACCTAAAGGTAGTGATTTGCTTTATTATACTAACGGATCTCACAAAGTTTTTGTTAAAGTTTTTGTGGATGAAGTGTTCGATGAACGAGGAGTTACCGAGGTGAGAAGAATAAAGAGAGGCAATAGCTCAAGATTGGGTATTCCCAAGGCACCCCAAGTAAATATTCTAAGGATACTCAAGCATCTAAGCTTGGGGATGCCCCGGTTGGCATCCCATCTCTCCTCTTCAACAATTATCGGTATACCTCGGTTTTTCTTTCGTTCACATGATTTGTGTCCTTTGTTTTCCTTGTTCTTCCTTTATGAACCATGCTAGTATGATATAGCCCTTCATTTATTTATAGAATGCTTCATGTGCTTCACTTATATCTTTTAGGTATGATCTTATAGAATTGCTCTTTGTGCTTCACTTAAATTTTTTTGAGTATGGTTTTATAGAATGCTTCGTGTGCTTCACTTATACATTTTGAGCTTGGATATTTGTTAGTTTATATAAATTGTAGAATGATCCATGAACTTAACTTATATCTTTTGGAGTATGAATAATACTATCATCTAAAGCGGGTTTGGAAGAGTGTCAACTCTAGGAACTAGTGATCCCGCTATTCCGAATGAGAAGAATTTTGCTTATGTGGAGAGTAGAAAATTTTCTATGCTTTTAGATCATGAAAAGAATGCTTTATGTGATGGTTATGTTGTTGAATTCATTCATGATTCTACTTAAAACTATTATGAGGGAGGAATATATGCTTGTAGGAGTTGCAATAATATCAAGTTTCCTCTCTATGTGCTTAAAGTTTTGAAGTTATCCTTGTTTTTCCTTCCTATGCTAGTTGATTCTTGTTCCCATAAGTTTTGTACTCACAAAATCCCTAGGCATAGGAAGTGGGTTATGTTTAAATTTGCTAGTAATATTATTCATGATGCTCTCTTTATGTTTCAATTCTTATCTTTTATGTGAGCATCATTGAAATCATCATGCCTAGCTAAAAGGCATTAAAGAAAAGCGCGTGTTGGGAGACAACCCAATATTTACCCTTAATGTTTTTGTGTGTTCTCATGATTAAGATACTGTATTAATCATGTATTATAACTTTTGTATCAATAAAGTGCCAAGTAAGACCTTTGGGAAGACTTGGGTGAAAGTTAATGTGATCTTGCTGTAAAAAACAGAAACTTTGCGCTCACGAGATTTGCTGCCATTTTTTATTGGAGAGTGAGATTAGGTTGATTATTTTTGTAGAAGATTAATAGACAAATTCCTCACGTCCAACAATTTATTTCATAATTTTTTGTGTAGCATAAGTATGGTTAGTGTTCAGATCATTACAGACTGTTTTGTTTCTGACAGATCCTGTTTCCATTGCATAGTTTGCTTGTTTTCTAGTTTCTATGACTTATATTTCTCAATATAAATTGTAGAAATGATATGGTACAGTAGGAATTGTGTGAGAAAAATTATGAACCTTGTCTTTGACAGTACCAAAGTGAATGGTTTACTCTTTATCATACTAACCTATCTCACGAAGTTCCGTTAAGTTTTGTGTGATGGAAGTTTTCAAGCTTTGGGTGAGATATCGATATGAGGAGAATAAGGAGTGGAAAGACCTTAAGCTTGGGGATGCCTGAGGCACCCCAAGGTAATATTCAAGGAAGACTCAAGCACCTAAGCTTGGGGATGCCCCAGAAGGCATCCCCTCTTTCATCTTCAGAACTATCGGTATACCTTACTCGGAGCTATATTTTTATCCATCACATGATATGTGTTTTGCTTGGAGCGTATTTTCAGTTTTACTTGCTGTTTGAATAAAATCATTGGATCTGAATTATTACATGAAAAAGAATCCTCCCATGGCTAGTTAATTATTTGACTACTCAGTGTCCTTCACTATTATCTTTTGGAGTAGTTTGTCATTTACTCACGTGCTTCACGTATATCCTATGAGTAAATGGTTGAATAATTGAATATCATAAATCTTAATTTATATATGTTTCATATGCTTATACCATAGGGACTAATGACTTCACATAGAATAAGTATAGGTAGTAAACTTATTGAAAGTTGGAAAACATAGAATTGGTCACTTGAACAATTCATGAAAGAATATTGAAGGAAGAGAGATTTCACATATAAATATACTATCTTGGACATCTTTTGTAATTGCGAGAACTTATTAAAATATGACATGCTAAAAGGTTGATGTTGGACAAGGAAGACAACCTAATGGGTTATGTTTTCTTATATCCGAAATAAAGTATATTGTCATGGATCATCCAACATGTTGAGCTTGCTTTCCCCCCTCATGCTAGCCAAATTCTTTGCACCAAGTAGAGATACTACTTGTGCTTCCAAACATTCCTAAAACCAGTTTTGCCATGAGAGTCCACCATACCTACCTATGGATTGAGTAAGATCCTTCAAGTAAGTTGTCATCGGTGCATGCAATAAAAATTGCCCTCTAAATATGTATGATCTATTAATGTGGATAAAATAAGCTTTATACGATCTTGTGATGTGGAAGAAATAAAAGTGACGGACTGCATAATAAAGGTCCATATCACAAGTGGCAATATAAAGTGACGTTCTTTTGCGTTAAGATTTTGTGCATCCAACCATAAAAGCGCATGACAACCTCTCCTTCCCTCTGCGAAGGGCCTATCTTTTACTTTTATCTTCTACCTTATGCAAGAGTCATGGTGATCTTCACCTTTCCTTTTTACATTTTATCCTTTAGCAAGCACATTGTGTTGGAAAGATCCTGATATATATATATCCAATTGGATGTAAGTTATCAGGAACTATTATTGTTGAGATTACCCTTGAGGTAAAAGTTGGGAGCCGAATCTATAAGCCCCTATCTTTCTCTGTGTCCGATTAAAACTTTGAACCTATAAATATCACGTGAGTGTTATCAATTGTGAAAGACTAAATGATAGTTGAGTATGTGGAGTTTTCCAAATCAAAGCTCTGACATAGACCCTTCCTGAAAATAAGATGAATTGCAATTGTTTGATGACTGAGAATATAGTTTGTTAGTTTCAAGAGAGTTTATGATCTATACTTTAACATGTGAATAGCTTGTTACTTGATCATGAAAAGTTTCATGAAAATGAGCTACTGTTATGATATATAATGATGCTAGAAAAAGTGATTGGAACTATCATTGATGAAACTTATGCACTTGCTGGCATTCACACTTCATAAATTATTTCTTTTATCATTTACCTACTCGAGGACGAGCAGGAATTAAGCTTGGGGATGCTGATATGTCTCCAATGTATCTATAATTTATGAAGTATTCATGCTATTATACTATCAACCGGATGTTTTATATGCATTTATATGCTATTTTATATGGTTTTTGGGACTAATCAATTAACCTAGAGCCCAATGCCAGTTTCTGTTTTTTCCTTGTTTTTGAGTTTTACAGAAAACGAATATCAAAGGAGTCCAATTGACGTGCCAATTTTTGACGATATTTTAGGGACCAAAAGAAGACCCTGGAGTAAAAGAGTTGGGCCAAGAGAGTCCCAGGGCGTCCACGAGGGTGGGGGCGCCCCCCCCCCAGGCGCGTGGGCCTGCCTCATGGACGCCTCGGGCACCTCCTTGATGTGAGACCGACGCCAAAAATTCCTATAAATACAAAACCTCGGAAAATTAACCTAGATCGGGAGTTCCGTCGCCAGAAGCCTCCGTAGCCACCGAAAACCAATCTAGGCCCTCTCTGGCACCCTGACGGAGGGGGCCATCATCACCGGAGGGCATGGAGGAGGATCCCGGAGGGGCCATTATCGTCATGAAGGCCAAGGACCAGAGGGAGAACCTCTCCCCATCCAGGGGGGGCCATGGAGGAGGAAACACAAGGGGGAGAACCTCTCCTCCTCTCTCTTGGTGGCATCGGAGTGCCATCGAGAGGGGAATCATCGCCGCGGTGATCGTCTTCATCAACATCACCATCATCATCACCATCCTCATCTCTTTTACGCGGTCCACTCTCCTGCACCCCGCTATAATCCCTACTTGAACATGGTGCTTTATGCCACATATTATGATCCAATGATGTGTTGCCATCCTATGATGTTTTGAGTAGATATCTTTTGTCTTTGGGTTGATTGATGATCTAGATTGGTATGCGTTGTATGTTTTAATTTGATGCTGTCCTATGGTGCCCTCCGTGTCGCGCAAGCGTGATGGGTTCCCGCTATAGGGTGTTGCAATACGTTCATGATTCACTTATAGTTGGTTGGTGAGTGACTGAAACACAAACCCGAGTAAGGGGGTTGTTGCATATGGGAATAAAGAGGACTTGATGCTTTAATGCTATTGTTGGGTTTTACCTTAATGATCTTTAGTAGTTGCGGATGCTTGCTAGAGTTCCAATCATAAATGCATATGATCCAAGTAGAGAAAGTATGTTAGCTTATGCTCTCCCTCATATGAAACTGCAATAGTGATTAGCGGTCTTGTTAACGATTGCCTAGGACAATTCCGCACACCGACCCACCATTATTCCACACTCGCTATTTGTAATATTTAGTAATATATTCTAACTTCATGATAATAGCACCTACTTTTATATTTTAGCTCTCCAACATCATACAAAGTTATCCTCTTTATACCCACAACATAGTTTTATTTATCGTTGCTAGTTGGAAGCAAATGTTCGGTGTACGTAGAGGCGTATCAGTGGCAGATAGGGCTTGAGAGAATATTGATCTTAACCTTAGCTCCTTGTGGGTTCGACACTCCATACTTATCACTTCCACCTTTGTAAATTGCTACAATGATTCCTTGCACTTGGAGATTATCATCGCCTACTTCGTGAAGATCTACCCTAGTGAGGCAAGTCCTTCGTGGGTGATGGCCATGGTGGGATAGACAAGGTCGCTTCTTCGTGGACCATTCATGGGTGGAGCCCTCAATGGACTCGCGCAACCGTTACCCTTCGTGGGTTGAAGTCTCCATCAACGTGGATGTACGATAACACCTCCTATCGAAACCACGCCAAAAATCTCCATGTCTACATTGCGTTTGCTCCCTCCAAACTCCTCCCTTTACCTTCATATGCAAATGTTTTACATTCCGCTGCTATACTCTTAGACTTGCATGTGTAGGTTGATTGCTTGACTTGTGCTAAGTTGTTAAAATCTATCAAGACTTAAAGTCGGGAAAAGGCTAGATTTTGTTTGGTGAAGTAGTATAATCACCCCCTCTATAGACATACTATCGATCCTACAAGTGGTATCAGAGCTTTGGTCTCCATTTGCCTTGATTTCCATAGCTTTGGTGATCATAGCCTTGGTTTCACAACCTAGGAGAGTATGGCGTCTAGCGAGGGAAATTACCACCATAGAGGTCCTTACTTTGATGGTACTAATCTTGCTAGTTGGAAGCATAAGATGAAAATGCATATTGTTGGACATAATCCCGTCGTTTGGGCTATTGGGTGTATTGGCTTGCAAGGTGAATTCTTTGATGGGAGAGAGCCAAACCGTGAAGCTAGAGTGGAAGAGTTGAAGATGCTGAAATACAACACTCAAGCTTGTGATATCCTCTTCAACGGATTGTGCCCCAGAGAATTCAACAAAATCAGCCATCTTGAGAATGTAAAGGAAATTTGGGATACTTCGATTGATATGCATGAGGGTACCATCTCCGTCAAGGAATCCAAATTGGATGTGCTTCAAAGTCAACTTGACAAGTTCAAAATGAAGGATGGTGAAGGTGTCGCCGGAATGTACTCTAGGCTTGCTCTGATCACAAATGAGATTGCCGGCTTAGGAAGTGAAGAGATGACCGATAGATTCATTGTCAAGAAGATCCTAAGATCCTTGGATGGAAAATATGATACCGTGTGCACATTGATCCAAATGATGCCCAACTACAAAGATCTCAAGCTAACGGAAGTCATTGGAAGAATTGTTGCTCATGAGATGTCACTCAAGGATAACGAAGAGCTTCACAACAAGTCAAGCGGTGCTTACAAAGCCTCTTGTGATGCTCCTACATCATCAAGTGAGAAACACGCCTTCAATGAAGAATTGAGCCTAATGGTGAAGAACTTCAACAAGTTCTACAAGAGTAGAAGCAAAGAAAGAAGTTCCAAGTCAAGGTCCTACAATGACAAAAGATCTTCGAGTCGTGAACGAAATTGCTACAATTGTGGAAGACCCAAACACTACTCCAACGAGTGTACGACCCCCTACAAAAGAAGAGAAGATTCACACAAAAGGAGAAGTAGAAGAGAAGAATCACCATCAAGGGAGAGAATGAGTAGAGATGACTGTTATGAACGGAGAACATCACAGAGAAGCAAGGATTCGGAAAGGAAGGACAAGTCATCAAGGAGCTACACAAAACGAAGACATCAAGCTCATGTTGGTGAATGGGTATCGGGCTCCGACTCCGACAATCACTCTAAGAGAAGTTATCACTCCGACTCCGATATACTCAAGATGAAGGTGTTGTCGGTCTAGCACTTGTGTCAACCAACTCCTACGACATATTTGACTCACCAGATGGAGGGATTGGAAGATGCTTCATGGCGAAAGGCCCAAAGGTACCAAACCCTGAGTATGTTGATTTCAATAGTGATGAAGATGATTTGCTAGGTGATGATAATTTACTTGTTGACAACTGAGGGAGTCCTGGATTAGGGGGTGTTCGGGTAGCCAGACTATACCTTCATCCAGACTCCAGGACTATGAAGATACAAGATTGAAGACTTCGTCCCGTGTCCGGATGGGACTTTCCTTGGCATGGAAGGCAAGCTTGGCGATGCGGATATTCAAGATCTCCTACCATTGTAACCGACTTTATGTAACCCTAACCCTATCCGGTGTCTATATAAACCGGAGGGTTGTAGTCCGTAGGCAATCAACTCCATATACAACAATCATACCATAGGCTAGCTTCTAGGGTTTAGCCTCCTTGATCTCGTGGTAGATCTACTCTTGTACTACCCATATCATCAATATTAATCAAGCAGGACGTAGGGTTTTACCTCCATCAAGAGGGCCCGAACCTGGGTAAAACATCGTGTTCCCTGCCTCCTGTTACCATCCGGCCTAGACGCATAGTTTGGGACCCCCTACCCGAGATCCGCCGGTTTTGACACCGACAACAACTCTAGTGATGAAAACTATGATGAACTTGCTATTAATAATGCTAATCAAGATAAAACGAATGATGATGATAAGAAGGAGATTGAGCGTTGTGGGAGTCCTGGATTAGGGGGTCTCCGGACAATCGGACTATCTCCATTGGCCGGACTGTTAGACTATGAAGATACAGGATTGAAGACTTCGTCTTGTGTCCGGATGGGACTCTACTTGGCGTGGAAGGCAAGCTAGGCAATACGGATATGTGTATCTCCTCCTTTGTAACCGACCTTGTGTAACCCTAACCTCTCCGGTGTCTATATAAACCGGAGGGTTTTAGTCCGTAGGACAACATACAATCATACCATAGGCTAGCTTCTAGGGTTTAGCCTCTCTGATCTCCTGGTAGATCTACTCTTGTACTACCCATATCATCAATATTAATAAAGCAGGACGTAGGGATTTACCTCCATCAAGAGGGCCCGAACCTGGGTAAAACATTGTGTCCCCCGCCTCCTGTTACCAACCGCCTTAGACGCACAGTTCGGGACCCCCTACCCGAGATCCGCCGGTTTTGACACCGACATTGGTGCTTCCATTGAGAGTTCCTCTGTGTCGTCGCTGTTAGGCTTGATGGCTCCTACTATCATCGATAGCGATGCAGTCCAGGGTGAGACTTTTCTCCCTGGACAGATCTTCGTGTTCGGCGGCTTTGCACTGCGGGCCAATTCGCTTGGCCATCTGGAGCAGATTGAAAGTTACGCCCCTAGCCACCAGGTCAGGTTTGGAAGCTTAAACTGCACGGCCGATATCCGTGGAGACTTGGTCTTCGACGGATTCGAGCCTCTGCCTTGTGCATCACGCGGTCACGATGAGTACGATTTAGCTCTACCATCGGACAGTGTTCAGGAGATCGCACAGGCAGCCGCTTCGACCCTCAATTCAGAGCCAGTTGCGCCGTCCATGGACGGGTGGATGGACCCCGCCACAGAGGCCTTACCCTCAGCGGCGATCGAGCTAAACATCAACCTTACCTTGTACAAGAGCCGTGTTGTTAAACTGTCGGATCCTTCTCCGGCCACGGACTCCGAGCCGCCTGCGCCCGTTCCTATCGAATCCGATTGGGCGCCGATCATGGAGTTTACCTTCGCGGATATTTTTCAGCACTCGCCCTTTGGCGACATACTGAACTCATTAAGGTCTCTCTCCTTGTCAGGAGGATCCTGGCCGAACTATGTCCGGCAGGACTGGGATGCGGACGACGAAGAAATTCGTGGCCCACCCACCACCCACTTAGTAGCCACTATCGATGACTTAACCGACATGCTTGACTTTGACTCCGAAGACATCGACGGTATGGATGATGATGCGGGAGACGAAGAGGAACCACTGCCCACAGGGCACTGGACAGCCACCTCATCATACGATATATACATGGTGGATACACCCAAAGAAGGCAATGGCGACGAGATAGCGGAGGATGACCCCTCCAAGAAGCAACCCAAGCACCGACGTCAGCGACGCCGCTCTAAGTCCCGCCAAAGCAAAAGTGGTGATACCGGCACAGGAGATAATAACACTCCGGATAGTACCGAAGACAACAACAATCCCCTCCAGCAAGATTTAGAGCAGGAGGATGGAGGAGCCAGCCCTCCTGAGAGAGCGGCATATGGAGAGGCGGAGGATGATAATTACATGCCCCCCTCCGAAGATGAGGCAAGCCTCGGCGATGACGAATTTGCCGTGCCAGAGGATCCCGTCGAACAGGAGCGCTTCAAACACCGGCTTATAGCCACGGCAAATAGCCTTAAGAAAAAGCAGCAGCAGCTTCAAGCTGATCAAGATCTGCTAGCTAACAGATGGACTGAAGTCCTCGCGGCCGAGGAATATAAACTCGAGCGCCCCTCCAAGAGTTACCCAAAATGAGGTTGCTACCCCGATTGGAGGAAGAAGCGTATGACGCGGCTGATCGGCCACCTCGTGACCGCGATAGAGAGGCATTCCAGCCAAAAACTCAGCCTGCACCTCGACGCCTAGAGATGGCAATTTTATCCATGGATCTGGATACCCATGGATACCCGACCCGATTGGGCAAGGGTATGGAGCGCATTTCTGCCCATGGGTCCGTGGATATGGATACCCACGAACAGCCGGGTTGGGCACGGTTATAGTTTGTGCTCCATGGATATCCAATGGATACCCGTATGACATGTGAGGCCATATGCCAGTGATAGTAGAAAGAGTGAATCAATGGGAAATGGCAGGCAATATGCAACTGGTTCCATAAGCTATATGCTGCAGAATCAACCTCTAGTGTGTCACACTTAAGGACTCATCGTATTACTTGTTGCCTACTTATGCGTGTAGGTTATGTTGTCATTTGTGAGTGAATGACAATGAGCTAATTTGATCTTTGGGAAGGCTTCATGCTGACTTTTCTATGCCCATGGAGCTCCATGGGTATGTGGGTATCTAGCGGGTTTGGGCATGGGCACAAGTTGTGCCCATGGATAATTTGGTGGATGGGCAGAGGGTAGGAAGATGGGTCATGGGTTGGATTTGGACCAGCTCCACCCGCCCCAAACCCGAGCCATTGCCATCCCTACCGACGCCATTCAAATAAAAAGGCATGGGGAGATACGCCGGACCTGCGAGACATATTGGAGGACAAAGCAAAGCATGCAAGATCAATCTACGGATCACGAGGGCGCGCCACTATGCGAGACGATAAACGTCACGCCGGATACAGTAAAAGTAAATCTGACCGGGCCGAACACAGCGAGCAAGACCCATTCGAGCTCCGTCGCGATATAGCCCAGTACAGAGGCGCCGCACACCCCTTATGCTTCACAGACAAAGTAATGGATCATCAAATCCCAGAAGGTTTCAAACCTGTGAATATTGAATCATACGACGGCACAACAGATCGCGCGGTATGGATCGAGGATTTCCTCCTCCACATCCACATGGCCCGCGGTGATGACTTACACGCCATCAAATACCTCCCGCTAAAGCTCAAGGGACCAGCGTGGCATTGGCTTAACAGCCTGCCAGCAGAGTCCATTAGCTGCTGGGAAGATCTGGAAGCCGCATTCCTCGACAACTTTCAGAGCACTTATGTGCGGCCACCAGATGCCGATGACTTGAGTCACATAATTCAGCAGCCAGAAGAATCGGCCAGGCAATTCTAGACTCAGTTCCTAACAAAGAAAAATCAAATCGTCGACTGTCCGGATGCGGAGGCCCTAGCGGCTTTCAAACACAACATCCGCGATGAATGGCTAGCCCGGCACCTTGGTCAGGAAAAGCCGAAATCTATGGCAGCCCTCATGACACTCATGACCCGCTTTTGTGCGGGAGAAGATAGCTGGCTGGCTCGCAGTAATAACATATCAAAGAACCATGGTACTTCGGATACCAAGGATGACAATAGCAGGTCATGTCGCAACAAGCATAAGCGCCGCATTAACAACGATAATACCGAGGAAACGGCAGTCAATGCTGGATTCAAAGGCTCTAAACCCGGTCAGCGGAAAAAGCCATTCAAACAAAGTACGCCGGGTCCGTCCAGCTTGGACCGTATACTCGATCGCTCGTGTCAAATACACGGCACCCCAGAAAAGCCAGCTAATCACACCAACAGGGATTGTTGGGTGTTCAAGCAGGCCGGCAAGTTAATTGCCGAAAACAAGGACAAGGGGCCACATAGCGATGACGAGGAGGAGCCCCGACAACCACACACCGGAGGACAGAAGAGGTTTCCCCCACAAGTGCGGACGGTGAACATGATATATGCAACCCACATCCCTAAGAGGGAGCGGAAGCATGCGCTCAGGGACGTATATGCGTTGGAGCCAGTCGCCCCAAAGTTCAACCCAAGGTCCTCTTATCCGATCACTTTCGATCGCAGGGACCATCCCACTAGTATCCGTCATGGCGGATTCGCTGCACTGGTTCTGGACCCAATCATTGACGGATTTCACCTCACTCGAGTCCTTATGGATGGCGGCAGCAGCCTGAACCTGCTTTATCAGGACACAGTGCGTAAAATGGGTATAGATCCCTCAAGGATCAAACCCACAAAAACGACCTTTAAAGGCGTCATTCCAGGCATAGAGGCCCATTGCACAGGCTCAATTACACTGGAAGTGGTCTTCGGATCCCCGGATAACTTCCGAAGTGAAGAGTTAATCTTCGATATAGTCCCGTTCCGCAGTGGTTATCATGCACTGCTCGGGCGAACCGCATTTGCGAGATTCAATGCGATACCGCATTATGCATACCTCAAGCTCAAGATGCCAGGACCTCGTGGGGTTATTACAGTCAATGGAAACATAGAGCGCTCTCTCCGAACGGAGGAGCACACCGCGGCCCTCGCAGCAGAAGCGCAAAGCAACCTCTCAAGGCAATCCACCAGTTCGGTGTTTCAAGACCCGGACACCTTCAAGCGTGCTCGGAGCAATCGGCAACTAGACCGACTGGCGCGATCTGAGCTCGCGTAGCAATGCGGCCCCCACCCCAGTCCCAGCCAAACAGCGAAACTCATGCCACGCGTACATCATTACGCATTAAAAATACCATGGGCACAGGTGGGGAGGGGGACACAACTGCGGCACGCCCCAAGACGCGTCTTAAACCGCACTAGGGGCTTCCCGTTTGGTTATTTTTCTCTTTTTCAGGACCTTAATCTCTGGAAACCCTGTCAGGCAGCACTATTGCCGAACACATGATGCATCAACCAAGGAGGCAGAAAGCTACGTCACACCACGGAATTCCCAGGTGGATTACAATAACGAGCGAAATATTTGATTTAATACTGTTCCTCAGCTTGCCCTTGGAAGGGACATAGTCCTACTCTTTGCTTAGCGCACCATCTGTATCATTCTGCTTTAACGCAACTTTTTTGATAAAACAACGCATAACATTACGACTATTATTGCATTCTTGTTATATATATATATGTTCATTAATGACGCCTTGCAACCGTACACTTTGGTACGACCAATACACCAGGGGCTTACGTACCCCACAATATGGTGTGAAAAGTCCGAACACCCCGAACTTATAGCATTATATGCATCAGCTCCGAATCATGTCTTTGGTCAAATGTTGGGTTTGCCCGGCTCCTATGTTTTGGTACCTTACGTTCCGCTCTATCGGCTAAGGTAGCGCTAGGAGAACTACTGCGATTGTGCCCCGGTTCTGCTGGGCTAAAGCACCTCAGTAGAGAAAGCTAAAACTGACTGTCATGATAAGGCGAGAGACTGGTTGCTGTTCGGCAAGGTTTTCGAGTCCCTAAAGACTTATGCCGCTTAGAGCGAGGGGCCGGCCCTGTCCGGCTTAAAGGCGTGTATCGCGCCCCGAATTCGGCCTTCTGAATACCAGGGGCTTCACCGAAATTTAAAATTATAGAATTCTATGGCTAAGTGAGAGTGATAAAGCATTATTAGTCTGGTTGCCTTGTTCGTTGTGCTGAGCACCTCCCTCGAAGGACCCAAACATGGGAACAAGAGTGCTCAGGTTTATCCCAAACACCCCAGCACTCGTGGCATGGGGGCAGAAGCTGAGGACTAGCCATCTCTCAGATTGGATAAACAGCCAAACAGAAGGTAATATTTTAAATTCACACAAGCGTTTCATAGCGCATATGAAACAAGTTTTCATCATACAGGATCACACGAGCAACTTTACTCAAATATTACATCCTTTGAACATTCGTCCGCTACAAGACGGGCACCCTTCAGGACACCCTCATAATAAATTTCAGGGGTGCGATGCTCCTTGCACTGCGGCGGCCCTTCCTTGATCAGCTTCACAGCGTCTAGCTTGGCCCACTGCACCTTCGCACGGGCGAAAGCCCGGCGTGCACCTTCGATGCAGACGGACCGCTTGACGACCTCCAGCCGTGGGCAGGCATCCACAAGCCGCCTCACCAGGCCGAAGTAGCTGTTTGGAAGGGCATCACCAGGCCACAGCCGGACTATAAGGCCCTTCATGGCCTGTTCGGCCGCCTTGTGCAGCTCGACCAGCTGCTTTAGCTGGTCGCTCAGAGGCATCGGGTGTTCGGTCCCAGTATACTGAGACCAGAACAGCTTCTCCGTTAAGCTTCCCTCCTCGGCCTGGTAAAACTATGCGGCATCCAACACGCTGCGGGGCAAATCTGCGAATGCTCCTGGAGAGCTCCGAATTCGGGTAAGTAATCGGTAATTTACTCTTGCATGCTTGCTCTGCATATAGAATGCCTTACCCGCCGCTATCTTCTTCATTGCGTCGATCTCCTGGAGGGCCTTTTGGGCTTCGGCCTTGGCACTTTTTGCACTCTTGAGGGCCGCGGCAAGCTTAGACTCTCGCATCTTCGAGTCAAGCTCCAATGCCTCGTGCTTCGTCACAAGAGCCTGGAGCTCTTTCTGCACCTCGCCTACCCGAGCCTCTTGCTTTTCTTGCTCAATGCGCTCCTTGGCCGCTTTATCTTTGGCCTCGGACAGTGCTTGCTTTAGGGTCGCCACTTCGGTCGTGGCCCCTGGCAAATTCACGATGATCCTGTCATTTTGCAATCGCACTCTTTTTATACATATCCACAGACTAGGTACTACTTACCTTTGTTCTCCTCGAGCTGCCTCTTGGCAAGGCCGAGCTCGTCCTGGGACCCTTTAAGGTCCTGCTTCAGTACGGCGACCTTCGCAGTCAGTGCAGCGGACGCCAGCAGCGAAGCCTGCATACGCATATTGACATACTTATATTAGACTCCTGCGATATTATTTGATCCTCTGTTCGGCTTTTCTTTGTGAACACCGAACAGAGCATCAGGGGCTACTGTCTATGCGGTAATATTTTTCCTATATTTTAAAACACTTACCTCAAAGCCTGTTAGAAGGCTGGCACAGGCTTCAGTCAGTCCGCTCTTGGCGGACTAAACCTTCTGGATCACCGCACTCATGATAGTGCGGTGCTCCTCGTTGATGGAAGCGCTGCGAAGCGCTTCCAGCAGACTGTCCGGCGCCTCTGGATGGACAGAGGTCACCGGTACAGGCGTCTCGCCCCTCTTAGAAGGAGGCCGCCTGCCCGAGTCTAGAACCACTGGAAGTTCCGGCGCGGAGTTCGGCTGAGGGCCGAACTCGAAGATCTCAGGGGCCTAGTCCCCTCGGCTCCTGGAGTCCGGGAGGCCGCCTTGAGGCGCCTCCGGGACTGTCTCCCCTCGACCCGGTGCCTCATGAGACAGCACCTCAGCGTCGTCCGCAAGATGAGGGGAGGTGGCGGTCGGGACTGGATCGCTATCCATATTCAACGAGCCCAGGGAGCCGTCCGATGATACATCGATACTGGCTCGTGGCGGCCTGCATAATCATGTTCGGTGTTAGGGAAAGAAGTGCGACAAAGGAATGCTATGAGTTACTCTGGCATCCGAATACTTACGATCTCCCCAGGGGCTTGGCCCTGGGCAACCACTCGTCTTCGCCTTTGTCGGTGGTGGTGGAACTGTCCGGAAGGAGAGTCCTTCCCTTCTTGGACCCTTCGCCCCCCCCTAGTTGGGGCGGTCTTCCTTTTCTTATCTCCCCCAACTGGAGGGGGAGCATCTTCTTCTTCTTCCTCGTCTCCGGGGGAGGAGTGCGCCGCAGAGTCATCGGACGGTGAGTCTGACGACGCCTAGCGTCGGGAACTCTTTCGGGTTCCCTTGGCCTTCTTGGTCTTCTTCAGCACCTTGTAAGGAGCCGGAGTCAGCATCCCCGTCAGGAGAGCGCCCGCAGTGTCTTCGGGCAAAGGGGCCGGACAGTTAATCTGCCCCGACGTCTCCACCCAGTCCTGTCAAAGGCATGGAGATTAGACCCCGCACATGATTAAGCTAGGGGAAATAAATATCCTACGGGACGTATTGAACTCACCGAACGCGCTAGGTGCTTTGCGCCCGCGGTCCTCGGCGAGAGAAGGAGGGACCTCGGCGCCCTTGAACAACACCTTCCAGACGTCCTTATGCGTCGTATCAAAGAGCTCGCTCAGAGTCTGGTGCTGGGCCGGGTCGAACTCCCACAAGTTAAAATCCCGTTGTTGACACGGGAGGATCCGGCGAATGAGCATAACCTGGACTATGTTGACAAGCTTGAGCTTCTTGCTTGCCATACTCCGGATACATTTTTGGAGTCCATCTAGCTCCACCGATGAACCCCACGACAAGCCCTTCTCTTTCCAGGAAGTGAGCCGTGTAGGGAATCCGGATCGAAACTTGGGGGCCGCCACCCATTTGGCGTCGCGCGGCTCGGTGATGTAGAACCACGCCGATTGCCACCCCTTTATGGTCTCCACAAAGGAGCCTTCAAGCCATATAATGTTGGGCATCTTGCCCACCATGGCTCCGCCGCATTCTGCTTGTTGGCCTCCCACCACCTTCGGCTTGATATTGAAGGTCTTTAACCACAGGCCGAAGTGGGGCCGGATGCGGAGGAAAGCCTCACACACGACGATGAACGCTGAAATGTTGAGGACGAAGTTCGGGGCCAGATCATGAAAGTCCAGCCCGTAGTAGAACATGAGACCACAGACGAATGGATGGAGGGGAAACCCCAGTCCGCGGAGGAAGTGGTGGAGGAAAACTACCCTCTCGTGAGGTTCCGAGGTAGGGACGATCTGCCCTGCAGCGGGCAGCCGATGCGCGATATTCACGGCTAAGTATCTGGCTCCACGCAGCTTCTTGATATGTCCCTCCATAACGGAGGAAGCCATCCATTTGCCTCCCGCTCCGCACATGTTTGGAGAAGGTTGAGGGAAGGGATGTGGACTTGGGTGTTGGAGCTCGAGTGTGCGAAAATGGATGAGCAAAGGAGGAAGAAGGCGTGGATGAAAAGGTGAATCCTTATCCCTTTATATGGGTAGACAAAACTAAGTGTCCCCACTAGCCTGGTAAAACTCGCTTATCCCCCAAGCGCCGTAATCGATGGCGCGGTTGGGTTACCCACGCCCGTATTGATGAGAATCTTGTGATAAGGGGACACGATCTCTGCTTTGACAAGACGTGTCAAAAAATTGCCTCGCGTTATGTGCGGGGCTAGTTAAAGGAAACGGTTCGAATAATCACCGGGCCATGATGTAATGTCGTGTTGCCAAAACAAGTCAGCAAATTGGATTTGTGGAAATATTATTCTCTCTACGGTGGTATGTGGAACTTATTTTGCATGGTCGGACACTATCCTTATGTTCAGATTCCTCCGTGGTATATTCAGAGGAGGAACCCGCCTTGCAATGCCGAAGACAATACTGCGCGTCGGACTCATCGTCATTGAAAGCCTGGTTCGGGGGCTACTGTGGGAGTCCTGGATTAGGGGGTCTCCGGACAGCCGGACTATCTCCATTGTCCGGACTGTTAGACTATGAAGATACAGGATTCAAGACTTCGTCTCGTATCCGGATGGGACTCTACTTGGTGTGGAAGGCAAGCTAGGCAATACGGATATGTGTATCTCCTCCTTTGTAACCGACCTTGTGTAACCCTAACCTCTCTGTTGTCTATATAAACCGGAGGGTTTTAGTCCATAGGACAACATACAATCATACCATAGGCTAGCTTCTAGGGTTTAGCCTCTCTGATCTCGTGGTAGATCTACTCTTGTACTACCCATATCATCAATATTAATCAAGCAGGACGTAGGGTTTTACCTCCATCAAGAAGGCCCGAACCTGGGTAAAACATTGTGTCCCCTGCCTCCTGTTACCATCCACCTTAGACGCACAGTTCGGGACCCCCTACCCGAGATCCGCCGGTTTTGACACTGACAAGCGTCTAACTAAAGAACTAAACACTCTTAAGTTAGCTCATGAAACTACCTTGGAAAATCATCGAGAGCTTTTAATGACTCATGAGAAGTTACGCTTTGAAAATCTCAACCTTGAGCAAGAGCATGGGTTCTTAAAAGCTATCAATGATGATCTTCGCAAGAAAAGTTCTTCTTACATTGCTAAGCGTTTACTCTTGTCTACTTACATGCCACAAGTTAAATCTAGCAACAAGAGTAAGAAAGATTCTTCTTCTAGTAGTAACAACAATCATGTCAAATCCAATGTTGTTGCTTCTAGTAGTTCTCTTGATTCCACTAATGATTCTTTTAGCCAAGAAAATAGCTTATTGAAGGGAATTATAGAGAAAGGTGTTTACAAGAGCCTTGCCGGGAGTAAGCAATTTGAGGAAATTGTACGCAAGAAAGGAAGGCACCGGAAGAATAAAGGTAATGGTTTTGAACAAAAGTTCAATGCCAATGGAGTTGAGTGGGATGAAGATCAATACCCCAAGATGAAGTTTCTTCCTCAACAAGAGAAGTATGATCCTACTTCTTTCCAAGGAACAAGCTCAAGATGATCTTCCACCACAAGACCACAAGCAAAAAGGCAAGGAGAAGCTTCAAGAGGATATTGATGCATTTAAAGAAGCACCTAAGACCTTGGTCAAGTGGGTTCCCAAGACTACATCAAGTTCTACTTCATCAAGTACGACTACAACTCCAAGGATTCCCATCAAGATGATGTGGATCCTGAAGAAGAAGAACTAGAGAGTTCTTGAGGGTGACTCCGCCAACATACTTCACTCATATCATTTTGGCGAGGACAAGTGCAAACAACTTCGACATCTTGCACTAGTTCAAGGAGTCACAAACCCTCTTGTTGGCAAGACAAGGGACAAGGTAACCTATTGCCTTCATGGACATCATCTTTTGTGAACTTCACTCTATGTCTATGGATATCCTTGTTTGTTCCTTGTGGGACTAACCCGTGTAGGTATTAAAAGTGCAACTCACTCCAATGGATTGCTCCAAATGATCTACATCAACATTGAGCATCCACATCTTCAACACCTACATGAAGTCATCATCGACAAAACCCAAGGTTAGTTTATCCCTCTTAGGGGGGATATCACATCTAGGGGGAGCTTTACTCTAATCAATTGAGCTAAAGCAACTCTAATGGTGTGAACACAACAATGCTTTATGTAAAAGTGGTAACCCCACTTGTGCTTAAACGATGAGTATGACCTACAATCAAATGTTGTCATTTGACTCCTAAGTCAATATATTCATATATAGATGACCTAGTCATTGCCAATTGCTTGATAGATGCTAGAGTGTTTGTGCATGCTTTGCCACATATTTCATTTGCCATTTTATTGTGTGAGCATGTTGATTCCATATTTTACTCATTCGAGGACATCCACTTGTTGTTTTGATTGTTTGGCATTTTCTCTTTTGCCAAATGGATGGACAATAATACCTAAGAACCTCCTCTAACTATGCTTTTCTCGTCTCAAACTCTATTCATGCTACATCACAAAGTTTGACCAAGTCAGATTCGAACCACTCTGTGTGAGGAGCACTCGGAGTCCCTGATTCGTCATAGACTTAAACTTCCAAAACCACTCTGTGCATTTCGGTCTGACCGATCCATACATTTCGGTCACACCGAGTTCACTGAGTTGATCTAGGTTTTCAATCTCGGTGCAACTGATTTGAACTTTTCGGTCACACCGAGTTGCAGTAACCGCTTGCGATTCTGCATCTCGGTGCCACCGAGTTGTTCCACTCGGTCACACCGACAGGGTCAGGATATATATACCCATGGGTGAGATTTCGGAAATTTCTTCAAACCTCCTCAGCCCACGCGTGTCCTGCTCTGTCGCCTCGGGTCTCCAAATCGTCTCCTTGTCGCCAGTGACCTCCCGCCGCTGGTTTCCGTCGCCATCAACGGAATTCTGTGTTGGAAATATGCCCTAGAGGCAATAATAAAATGATTATTATTATATTTCCTTGTTCATGATGATTCTCTTTTATTCATGCTATAATTGTGTTATCTGGAAATCGTAATACATGTGTGAATACATAGACACCAACATGTCCCTAGTAAGCCTCTAGTTGACTAGCTCGTTGATCAATAGATAGTCATGGTTTCCTGACTATGGACATTGGATGTCATTGATATCGAGATCACATCATTAGGAGAATGATGTGATGGACAAGACCCAATCCTAAACATAGCACAAGATCGTATAGTTCGTTTGCTAGAGTTTTTCCAATGTCAAGTATCTTTTCCTTAGACCATGAGATCGTGTAACTCCCAGATACCGTAGGAGTGCTTTGGGTGTACCAAACGTCACAACGTAACTGGGTGACTATAAAGGTATACTACGGGTATCTCCGAAAGTGTCTGTTGGGTTGGCACGGATCAAGACTGGGATTTGTCACTCCATATGACGGAGAGGTATCTCTGGGCCCACTCGGTAATGCATCATCATAATGAGCTCAAAGTGACCAAGTGTCTGTTCACGGGATCATGCATTACGGTACGAGTAAAGTGACTTGCCGGTAACGAGATTGAACGAGGTATTGGGATACCGACGATCGAATCTCGGGCAAGTAACGTACCGATTGACAAAGGGAATTGTATACGGGGTTGCTTGAATCCTCGACATCGTGGTTCATCCGATGAGATAATCGAGGAGCATGTGGGAGCCAACATGGGTATCCAGATCCCGCTGTTGGTTATTGACCGGAGAGTCGTCTCGGTCATGTCTACATGTCTCACGAACCCGTAGGGTCTACACACTTAAGGTTTGGTGACGCTGGGGTTGTAGAGATATGAGTATGCAGTAACCCGAAAGTTGTTCGGAGTCCCAGATGAGATCCCGGATGTCACGAGGAGTTCCGGAATGGTCCGGAGGTGAAGAATTATATATAGGAAGTGCGGTTTCGGCCATCGGGAGAGTTTCGGGGGTCAACGGTATTGTAACGGGACCACCGGAAGGGTCCCGGGGGTCCACCGGGTAGGGCCACCCATCCCGGAGGGCCCCATGGGCTGAAGTGGGGAGGGGAACCAGCCCATAGTGGGCTGGTGCGCCCCCCCTTGGGCCCCCCATGCGCTTAGGGTTGGGAACCCTAGGGGAGGGGGCGCCTCCACTTGCCTTGGGGGGCACTCCACCCCCTTGGCCGCCGCCCCCCTAGGAGATCCCATATCCTAGGGCCGGCGCACCCCCCTAGGGGTCCTATATAAAGGGGGAGGACAGCCGCACCCTGAAGCCTTGGCGCCTCCCTCTCCCCTGCTACACCTCTCCCTCTCACAGAAGCTCGACGAAGCCCTGATGCGATCACTGCTGCATCCACCACCACGCCGTCGTGCTGCTGGATCTTCATCAACCTCTCCTTTCCCCTTGCTGGATCAAGAAGGAGGAGACGTCATACGCTCCGTACGTGTGTTGAACACGGAGGTGCCGTCCGTTCGGCACTTGGTCATCGGTGATTTGGATCACGACGAGTACGACTCCATCATCCCCGTTCTCTTGAACGCTTCCGCTCGCGACCTACAAGGGTATGTAGATGCACTCCCCTCTTGTTGCTAGATGACTCCATAGATAGATCTTGGTGAAACATAGATAATTTTTTTTGTTTTCTGCAACGTTCCCCAACATTCTGCCCCGCCGTTGTCGCCATAGCGAACTCCCGCTGAACTAGGGTATGAGTTCGACTTTGTGTGCTAATTCCTCATTCCGATTCCTAGCACATTGCTTTGCCATGATCAGTACCAAGTATGACATCAATCTATCCAGAGAAAACTCCCTTTAGGTTAGGTTTGATTCGAAAAATTAGGGTTAGGTCTCCGCCGAACTCATCTCGGACCGACCGAGTTGTAGAAATCGGTCCCACCGATTTGTCTTAGGCCATTGCACATGCGCTTTTCGGTCTGACCAAAAACTACAAATCGGTGCAACCAAATTCGATTCTCTGTGAAACCCTAGCAATGTCGGAGCCACCGATCCGTGACTCGGTCTGACTGAGTTCACTGGTTTAGACTCCAATAGTTGCTTCGGTATCACCGAGTTTAACAAATCGGTAGCTCCGAAATGATTTCTGTGGAGAACTAAAACTAAGTTTTTGACTCATTTGTTTTGCAAAAACTCTGCACTTTGTGATGCTCATCTATTCTACCTCATCTATATCTATTCACGGGGTTTCTGTAAGTTTTGCATGCCAGGATGTCTGACCAAAGTGACAGTCAGAGTAAGTTAGAAGAGTAGGTGCAATTGAGTGAGGGCACTAGTCCCTCAAGCAGCTATGATGAGGGCAACAGGAGCACTCCCAGTAACTTGCCCAAGGCAGCCACCAGAATAAGGAAGAAGAAAACCTCTAATTCTGAGGATGAGGACTATGTGGCTACACAGGAGGAAGTCAGCTCCAAAAAGAAAGTGCACAAAAAGACCCCTGCCAAGAGGGTGCCAACCTTGAAGGCCAGAGCCTCAACTGCTGAAATCCCTAAGCCAACTGAAGAGACTGCTGGAGAGGGAAAGAAAAGGAAGGAGAGGGTCAAGAAGACCACTGCCAGAGTCATTGGCAGATCCTCTATAACGAGAGATCCAGAAGAATATGAAGAGGAAGAGGATGCTGCACCAGCACCCAAGTCCCAGAAGCTCATGGGGGATGCCATTAAGTCAGGGGCTGCCACTTCAAATCCCAAGACTGCCCCCAAGATTGCAGCTCAAGCTCAGAAGCCTTCTAAGCCCAAGAGAAGCACTAGGAACATCCCTGCTGAAGAAAAGAACGAGGCCCCAGTGCCTGAAGTTGAAGAAGAAAATGTAGAAGCCCAAGTGCTGAGAAAACTGAAACCAACGATTCTAGAGCACAATGACACTCATCAAGTGGCTGAGGACATGAACATCAGGAAGGATGCAGGATTGAGACTTTGGAGACAATCTGATCCCTATGCTGTGAGGAGGAGAACTGTAGTGGAATATAGGTTCCACACCAAGGAACAACAGGATTTCTATGAGACCATTTTGCTAGATAATAAGCCTATAGTCTGTGACATGAAATGGGTTGATTGGGAATTCATTGATGAGAATGAAGACTATTTTCCAGGAGTGCATGAAAGGTTCAAAGCTTGTGGAGTTGACAAGTTTGTGGGACAAAATCTTACCAAATGGAATGATGAGCTCATTATGCAATTCTATTCTACAACTCAGTTTTATCCAGATGGTAGAATTATATGGATGTCTGAGGGTACAAGGTACCAATCAACTATTGATGAGTGGGACAAGTTGATCAATGCCCCAATAGAGCATGAGGATGATTTGGATGTGTATGCCAAGAAAAAGAAGGAGCACAACTCAATGGCAAACATGTACAAGGAGATCCCCGACAAAGCTTTGGAGACACACAAGCTTGGATCTGTACATTATCTGTTGTCTAGTCTGCCTACGATCAACACAATCTTAAGGCATACTCTGTTACCCAAATCTTGAGATCACAAGATGATAAGAGGACACTCCATCAACCTGATGCAGATATTTGATGTCCCTCAAAAATTCAAAGTCATGAGTCTGATTGTTGAGACAATCAAGAGGACTGCTGCAGACCAGAAAAGATCTTGTGGGTATGCTCCACACATTCAGGTGCTCATCAACTCCAAGATGGGCACATGTACTTACTCATTGGACAAGGAGCATTTACCGTTGCACCCAGAATTTGAGGATAACGTAGTTGTGATGAATGAGGACGATCCTTCATAAGAACAAGAACAAGAGAAGAGAGCTTAAGCAAAGGCAGAAAAGGCTGCAAGGATGCCAAGTGCCGAGGAAGCATCTCAGGTGTTCTGAAAGAGCAAACAAGATCATCTGGGTTATCTGATTCAGGCAACATTGAGGACTGAGAAGGGCTTGGCCACCCTGACTCAGAATCAGGAGAGCTTGGAGAGAATCGTTGAGACAAAGTTTTACGATCTTGATCTAAAAGTGACTGAGATACAGACTGCAGTCGAGTAGCTCCAGGAGGAAGCAAAGGAGAAGAGAGGGAAGGCAACTACGGATGCTTTTCGGCGAGTGCCAATAAGTCAGAGGTCAGCTGCAGTGCCAGTGCCAGATACAAGAGCTACTTCATATGCACCAGCAACAGCCTCTGTGCCACCTCTAGTACCTACTCCACCAGCTCCAACATCATCCACTGATGCCTTCGTCCTCGGAGTTCTCTCTACACCACCTCCCGAAGACCAAGCCTGAGAGACGGATATAACTATTCATTTTCAAACTTTTTTGGTAACTTGTTGCCAAAGGGGGAGAAATGTATAGATCATAGGCTTGGAATGAGTGTGTTTTGCTGCTTTGTCTCTCTTGCTATTTGTTGAACCTTTTTTGTGTGCTCGTTTGATACTTTTTATGTCTATGTGTGAGATACTTATATGATCATGTGTTTGATCATATCATACTTTAATGTTTGCTTGGATGACATTATCTTCTGTATGATCATTCACTTTGCATGTTTTAAGTCCTATTGCCGGGGGTTGGGTGCGACATATGCCAAAGGATGGATTATCATGGTGGGCAAGACTGCTGCTGATAGGCCTGGGAGCGGGTATGCGAATAGCACGCGGTTGTTTACCAAGGTCCGGGGCTCTCCGGAGAGATAAAACCCCTACTCCTACACGTCTGAGTATATATGGTATGTATATCTGGTACAGAGTGCTCCTGGAGCTGTATCTGAAAGCAGTGCCACAGGCATCTGGTATCATATATGCATGTATGTGACATGCTCTAGTGGTCGGCCATGCTCATGGCTCATGGCCGTGAGCATGTGAGTGCTCATGCGTGTGTGTGTTTTGTAGTGGATGGATGTGTGCCTATATATATAGGAGTAGGCACGGGTGGTGGTGGCGTTGGTTGTAAGCTACCTTGGGTAGCTTACAAACCAATCTATGTAGTGGCATGGGCTAGGCATGGTGCATGTCATGCTTGTCCCCTGGGGCATTTTATAAATCAATGCCCAGGAGACACGGTACACTATAGATGACGTCGCGGTACGGCCGTCTCACCGGGGTCTTGTCGGTGTCGGGTCAGGCTGCAGTCGGCAGCCGGCTGGTCGGTGCTGTCGGCAGCCGGCTGGTTGGCGCAGTCGGCAGCCGGCTGCCGGCCGGGCAGAGCAGTCGGACAGGGAGCCGGCAGGAGCGGCCGGGCAGTCGGACTGAGGGGCTTTGCTAGCCCTGATGTCTTGATTTATTGTCTCACCATTTTCAGGGTATCCGTGGACAATTACTCCGACAGTATCCCCCAAGCCTCCGGGCAACTTGGCAAAGTTGGGCGGAGGTTTTTTGGCGGGTGTTCACGGAAATGATCATGCAAAAGACAAAGTTAGTCCACGCAGATATATCCAATGAATGCTTTTAGCATTGCAAGTTTTATGCGGAGGGTGCCGACTCGGTTTCGTCCGAGCCCCCTTCAATCTTTTCCGTGCTCCCTCCACTTTTTGGCTTGTGCTCTTGCTCGCCGGACAGCCGCTCTACGGTCTGTGGCTGAGAGTGGGCCGTGAAGTGGAGTGTACAGTACTCAGAGTCTGGGAGCAGATTCGACCGAGCAGATACTTGTAAAGGAAACGGCCGGGTCGCCTGAACCATTTTTCTTCCCGGACGTTTTTCGCGTGGGTGGCCTCCAGCGTTCACTCTTGCTAGCCGGACAGCCACTCTGCGGTCTATGACTGAGAGTGGGCCTTTGGTACCGCGCATGCTACTAATCCTCCTGCGGGAACTAACGTCTTAGGCCAAGCGGCCAGCCCCTGGGCCAACTCTGGCTGGCGCCAGGGCGGACAGTGATGCAGCTGTAATAAAAATGCGGAGATAGCCCCCGAGCATCATTCGGGGTTATCTGTACTTGTGTGATGCAAAAAATATGCGGGTGAGGAGCTCACATTGATTTTCATGTAGTCGCGGTCGTCGAAGACATCCGGCACGACTCGGCGCTCGCGGAGCGCGTCGGCGCTCCCGCTGGGTGTAGCCCTCGAGCCTCTAGGCGCTCGAGGAGGGTCCAGCCAGTCTGGCTCGACCGGCCAGGCGGCGAGGCGTCTTGCAGCGCCATTTTTCTTCTTCTTTTTTTCCTACTGACTATTGGAAGCCGGACAAAACTCTTCTCTTGTCTGCAATATTCCGTGGGGGCGCGCCAGCGCACCCACTGGGTGTAGGCGCCGAGATTCGGGTCGACTGCTAAGCAGTCGGGCCGGATCTCCCGGCAACTACTTTGTCTTCTTCTTCATGGGGGCGCGTCAGCGCACTCGCTGGGTGTAGCCCCCAAGATTCGGGCCGACTGCTGAGCAGTCGGGCTGGATCTCCCGACAACTACTTTGTCTTCTTCTTCACGGGGGCGCGTCAGCGCACCCGCTAGGTGTAGCCCCCGAGATTCAGGCCGGCTGCTGAGCAGTCGGGCCGGATCTTCTGGCAACTACTTTGTCTTCTTCATCGTGGGGGCGCGTCAGCGCACCCGCTGGGTGTGGGGCGCTCCACCAGTGCAGCTTACAGATGGCCAGGCCGTGCATGGGAGAGTGGTCGGCAGCCGGCCAGGTAGTGCATGCGGCCGTCTGGCCAGAGCAGTCGGCAGTCGGCTAGACATGCATGTACATATTGCAGCTGGCATGCATGCACTTCCTTTCTCTTCTTTTTCTTCTTTGCAGCAGCCTGCTCTGACTTTTTTCCAGCCAGCCTTCTTTTTTTAGCTGGCCGACTGGGCACACAACTGTTTACTTTTCTAACAACCGGGCCCCTCTCTTTCTTTCGTTCCTTTTCTGCTTGCAACAGGCGGCAACAGCGAGCAGCGGGGGCCGGCTGGTGCGTGCCGGGTGCGGGCGGAGGCGGGGTAGCGAGCCAGCCACCCGTAGCCGGCAGAGGCGGAGGGCGCGGCAGAGGATGGCCGGGGGCGCGCCCGGGTGGAGCGGAGCAGGCGGGGCAGAGCAACTGGCGTGGCGCGAGGTGGCCCGCCCAGCGACCGGGTGACGGAGCCGGCCATGGCAAGCCGGTGCCGGGGCGCAGCCGACCGTCCGTGTGGCGGGCGAGACCCGGCCTGCTTCGAGTAGCGGGAGCCAGCCGTCCGGGATGGGACAGCGAGCCCGGCAGCCGGCGGACGCGGTGGAGGCGCGCGGGCTCAGGCAGGAGCCGGCCTAAGCCAGCGGGAGGCGGCGACCTGGCCAGGCGGCAAGACGGGAGAACCCGACGCAGGAGGAGTCGGCCTGGCGAGGCGGAGCCAGCTCGGGATGCGCGGTGCGGTACTGTTGGAGGAGAGACGGCCGAATCCACGCTCCGGGACGGCAGAGGGGGCGAAATCGACACAGGGCCGGGCAAAGCCAGTAGCCGGCTGGGACGGTTGGTTGGGAGGCAGAGCCGGTAGGCGGCCGATGCGCGGAGGAGCGGAGGCGAGGCGTCGGCCACCCAGTGGACGGGAGCCGGCAAACCTGGCAGGAGCATGAAGACGAGCCAGCGCGGGAGCAGCGCGCTTTGAGCACGGACGCGGCGTGGTGACGCAGCCGGGCGACAGGCCACACCCAGCCAGGCGCGGGAACGGCCGGGAGCGGGGGCGCACACGCGCGACACTGGTGGGACGAAGCGGAGAAGAGGGGCCGCGCAAGTGTCTGGGGCGAGGCAAAGGCCAAGCGTGCCCGTGGGAGGAGCGACATAGCGATGCAGCGGAGCGAGGAGGGGCGCGCAAGCGGCCAACGATGGGCGACGTCAACGCGACGAGGCAGCGCGCGCCCACGCGGGGGGGTGCTTGGTAGAGGCGATGCAGGAGCGACAAGACGCTGCGGACGGAGCAGCGTTGTGGGGGCGGCCGAAACCCGCGTGGCGACAGGGAGCCGTGGGGAGCAGCAGCACCAGGCTGTGGGGCTCGTGCGCGAGCGCAAAGAAGGGGTGCAAGCACGCGGACGGTTAGAGCGCCGGCGCGGTCGACCGCGGTGCTCGCAGGCCTCAACGGTTGCAGGAGCATGCAGCGGGCAATACTAGCAGCAAAACCAGCGCCATTGTCTGGGCGTGGTCTGAATGTTATCTGATGCGTGTACAAGCCACGTATGGCCATAATCTGACTAGTATATGGCCATTTACTGGCTTGCATCAGGGAAGTGTTTTGGGTGGTGTATGACTATGGTTGACTTGCATCTAGCTAGCGTAGATGATATATGGAGCGGCGAAGGCCCGCTCCAGCCGGAGCAAAGTGCAGCGCGGAGGGGAGCGGACGCGAGCGGCACGTGGATGGACACGGCCGACCGAAGCGCGGCCCCGCACGCGACGCGCGCGGTCAGACTGCCGGCGTCGCAACGGTGGTGACGAAGACGGTGAGGCTGACGACAAGGACACGCCGTCCTGCGCGGCCGCTCCGGGGGCGGGTCGTGGTCGAGCCCCCGAGCGCTACCGGAGAGACGGCGCAACACCGCGGCAATGATGGCGAAGATGGTCCTGCCCGGACTGCGAAACCAGCAGCAGCGCGGTAGCATAGTACTGCCCCACGGTGGGCGCCAAATGTCGGGGGTTGGGTGCGACATATGCCAAAGGATGGCTTATCATGGTGGGCAAGACTGCCGCTGATAGGCCCGGGAGCGGGTATGCGAATAGCACGCGGTTGTTTACCCAGGTTCGGGGCTCTCCAGAGAGATAACACCCCTACTCCTGCATGTCTGAGTATATCTGGTATGTATATCCGGTACATAGTGCTTCTGGAGCTGTATCTGAAAGCAGTGCCATAGGCATCTGGTTTCATATATGCATGTATGTGAGATTCTCTAGTGGCCGGCCATGCTCATGGCTCATGGTCGTGAGCATGTGAGTGCTCACGCGTGTGTGTGTTTTGTAGTGGATGGATGTGTGTCTATATATAGGAGTAGGCATAGGTGATGGTGGCATTGGTTGTAAGCTACTTTGGGTAGCTTACAAACCAAGCTATATAGTGGCATGGGCTAGGCATGGTGCATGTCATGCTTGTTCTCTGGGGCATTTTATAAATCAATGCCCAGGGGACACGATACACTTTAGATGACGTCACGGTACGGCCGTCTCGCCGGGGTCTTGTCGGTGTCGGGTTAGGCTGCAGTCGGCAGCCAGCTGGTCGGTGCTGTCGGCAGCCGGCTGGTTGGCGCAGTCGGCAGCCGGCCGGGCAGAGCAGTCGGACGGGGAGCCGGCAGGAGCGGACGGGCAGAGCAGTTGGACGGGGAGTCGGCAGGAGCGGCCGGGCAGTCGGACTGAAGGGTTTTGCTAGCCCCGATGTCTTGATTTATTGTCTCGCTGTCTTCGGGGTATCCGTGGCCAATTACTTCGACACCTATCTTTTTTAGCGTTCCACCAAGATGTATGTGACATGGAAGAGTAACCCATGACCCTAATCGATTGTGCATTTGCGTTCAAAAGCAAATCTTAAATAATGCACAAATTTAGGGGGAGCTCTTGCTTATCACATACTTCTCAAAGTGGTGATGTATTTAATTCTTATTATCATTTGTCGAAGCTTTCATCTATATTGTCATTAATTACCAAAAAGGGGGAGATTGAAAGTGCAACTATCCCTGGGTGGTTTTGGTGATTACTAACAACATATAGCTCATTGAACTAATAATATTTCAAGATGATCATTTCAGAAAGTTCAATGATTGGCATGGCATGGATTAGGAATGTTGACCCTTCAAAATGCTAAGGACACATATTGGCTCAAGCTCAAGAATCTACATTTTCATTTTAGTGATCCAAGATTGTCGGAGGAAATAACCATGGGTAGCCAAGCCGGCTCCCCCTGGTCCTTCTGAAAAAATTATTACGAGCCCATCCGGCCCTCAAGAATCCAAGACATGGGGCCGCCTTCCCCTCGCCGGCTGTTTCCCAGGCCGACTATCGGACGGCAGCCCGACTTCAGCCTTCATGAAGAAAGTCACGGGAGGGCCAGCTCCGAGGAGCCGGCCGCGAGAAGGCCGACTCCAAGAAGCCGGCTCCCATAAAGCAGTCAAGATCGTACCCTCGAAGTCTGCACCCACATAACGGCGATGTGACGGGGCGTGGCTACAGTAAAGCTTGCCACCCCCGAATCCCAGAGCACGCCTGGCACAGTGCGCCGTACGGGTGGCCATGACCCGTCCGGCGCGGCACTGTTGCCACGATGACCCTGATGTCATCCACGACGGGCTGCCAGAGTGGCCCACGGGCGGTGGGCCCCTTCAGGCAGAGAGACACCGAAGGCGGCCCGGCCTCCCCCAGTCGGCCCAAGACATAGCCGGCTCTCCACGGCCGGCTTGCCACCCCCTCGAAGGGGACGCCCCATTAAGGAGACAAGACGCGGTGAGGCTACAACGATCACCCGCCGGACGGCAGCACTGTAGCCACGCCCACCTCGGCGAAGCCTTCGTCACCAGGATTGAGCAACAGTAACCAGCCACCGACAAGGCCCTGGACAGTGGGGCCCGCCTGTCGACCAAAGAGCCGGCAGCCGGCGGGACCCACCAGCCGGCGGGCCGCAGCAGTCGGCGCGGAAGCCGGCGAGTGTAGACACAGACGGCCTGGCCCCGCGCCCACCCGGATTACCATAATAACCCCGGGGGGTGGGCCTATATAAACCCCCCGGGGCGCCCATGCAAAGGGTTGATCCCTGCTGGTTTTAGACACCACATAGGGAGGAGAAGAGAGCGGGCAGAGCCCTTCTTCCTCCTCTCGCCAAACAGCTCAAGGAGCATCGTGTAGCTACTTGTTCATCTAGTGATCATGCGGAGACCCCGCAGAGCAGCAGTAGGGGTGTTATCTCCACGGAGAGCCCCGAAGCGGGGTAAGATTCGCCGGCGTGCATGTCTTCGCCTCATCCCGCTTCCAGGCACCGGCGACGTCTTACTGGCTCCCACAATGATAAGCCACCCGTTGGCATATGTCGCACCTACCACCCGACATTTGGCGCCCACCGTGGGCCCAGGTGCACCGTCGTCCGGAGACCTATTCTGGACGAGAACCTTCTTCCTCCCCCGCGAGCGTAGCCAGCCCGGCACGCCCGATGGCGCTGCAAGGTGTCACCAACGTCTGCGCAGCGAGCGGCCTCGCCGATCTCCTCGGAAGACCCTCATCTCTGACGAGCTCGCCTCCGACGCGGGCACCGACCACCTCGCCAACCTCCTCGGCCAGCTCCATGTCTCCGGCGAGCCTGTTGTGGACTTGGAGTCGGTTGGCTCCACCGATCCGATGCCTCTCGACTCTGACACGGCCTCGCTCGACACCTTCCCCACCGACGTCATGATCTACAACGACCCGCTTCCCTGGGCCGATGGCTGCGACGCTG
This sequence comes from Triticum urartu, assembly GCF_003073215.2. Taxonomy (NCBI): domain Eukaryota; kingdom Viridiplantae; phylum Streptophyta; class Magnoliopsida; order Poales; family Poaceae; genus Triticum; species Triticum urartu. The sequence goes on from NC_053024.1 coordinate 488,730,258, forward strand.
TCACCACCGAGGTGATGGTCATCGGCCACGGCGGCGCTGCTGATGAGAGCGCCCACGACGCCCCACACGCGGCGGTCCACGACTTGTCCATTCCCCTCCCGGCCGATGCCGACGCTGATGCACTGGAGGCTCTCCGCCTCGCCCTCCTTGCGGAGGGCCGGAAGTTGGTTTCCATGAGACGCCTCGCTGAGGCCCACCGACGCGAAGCCGACCGCGCCGCCTTTGGCACGCCGCCCCCAGGCGGGCCTAGCCGGGTCGGCGTTGTCAGACAGCGCGGCGCTGTCGTCGCCGACACGTTAGGAGTCGACCGCCCAGTCTACGCCACTCCACTCGAGAACCTGCGCGCTGGCCAGGCGGCCGTAGACGAGCTAGACGGACTGGGGGCCGAAGAACTCCCCCACATGACCCGACGCATCCAGCAGCTAATCGATGCAGCCGCGCAGTGGCATGAAGCCGACGCCCGCGTGGAAAGCCCTCCCCCGTGCCGAGATCACGACGCGACGTCCCGAACGCCGACTACGGGTAGAACCCACGCGCGGCGCGAGAATGAGCCGGCTGTCAGCCGAAGCCAAACCCGAATCTCCATCGAGCGAGACGCAGAAGGCCCCCCCCCCCGGGCCGTGGAGTGGCGGGGCAACCCGCCTCCGCCTCGGCCCCGTGGATAGAGATATCCCACCCCGCCGCCTGTTGCGCATCCGACTCTCAGCGGCCGGCCAGGTCGCCGCGAAGGAGTCGGCGAGAATGACGCCCGCCATCGGATCGACCGCCTGGCGCGATCCCTGGCGCTGGAAGAAGAAGACGATGTCAGCCCGCCTTGCTTTGGCCCCCGCATCCGCGACGAGCCCTTCCCCAAAGGGTTCTCTCTCCCAAGAGACACGCCCAGGTACAACGGCTCTGTGAAGCCGGAAGATTGGTTGATCGACTACTCCACGGCGGTTAGCATAGCCAATGGCAACAGGCGCGTTGCCGTGAAGTACGTGCCCCTCATGCTGCAAGGCACGGCGCGGACCTGGCTCAACAGCCTCAAGCCATACAACATCAACAGCTGGCTAGATTTCACAGAAGCTTTCATCCGCAACTTCACCAGCACCTACAAGCGGGCTCCCAAGCCCAGACAGCTCTCCTTGTGCGTACAAGGCCCCCCCGAGTCTACTCGCGACTACCTCACGCGTTGGGCCGAGCTCCGCAACTCTTGCGAAGGGGTGCACGAGGTGCAAGCCATAGAATACTTCACTGCCGGGTGCCGAGAAGGCACCCTCCTCAAGCACAAGCTTCTCTGCGACGAGCCGACTACCCTCGACGAGCTTCTGGACATAGCGGACAAGTACGCCACCGCCGACTCCTCAATGAAGACCAAGCTCCGGGTAGACACGTCCGGGAAAGTACTCAACCCAGCGCCCAAGACGCCGGCTGGGGATTCCGGCTGACGCCCACACCCGAACGACCACAAGCGCAAGGGCCCTGCGCCACCTCCCACCAGTCGGCAGGTGCCCACAGTCGAAGACGAGCGGCCCGAAGGGCGGCCCGCGCCCAAGAATCCCAAGAGCGGCAGGCCGGCTTGGCAGCCAGCCTTCTCCTACGAGCAAACTCTCGACGCCCCGTGCAAGTTCCACAGCGGCGCGAAGCCGTCCAACCACACAACCCGGCAGTGCCATTGGCTCACCCGAATCTCCAAAGGCGAAGGGCTCGCGCCACCTCCGCCTGCCGGTCCGCCGCCTCCGGCTCCGCAGCCGCCGACCGTTCGGCCCGCAGTCGGAGCCCTGCGTGATGAGTTCCGCGACGAGCATGCCACCTATGTCATCTTTACAAGCCAGCCCGAAGACCGGCGCAGCAAACGCCGAGAGCACCAGGAAGTCAGCATGGTCGCTGCCAACCCCGCCGAGCACATGCACTGGTCAGAAAAACCTGTCAGCTGGAGCCGGGCCGACCACCCAGAGGTGATGCCATCTCCCGGCTCTTATGCGTTGGTCCTGGATGCCACCCTTGCAACGGACAGACGCGCCGCCCGTTTCTCCCGCGTGTTGATAGACGGCGGGAGCAGCATCAATATCTTATACCATGACACCCTGGAGAAGCTGAACGTCAAGACGAAGCAACTCATGCCTACTCGGACAGTGTTCCATGGCATCGTACCCGGCCTGTCCTGTGCCCCCATTGGCAAGATCAAGATTGATGTACTCTTTGGGGACAAGGAGCATTTCCGCCGGGAAGGGATCTGGTTTGAAGTGGTGGACCTGGAGAGCCCCTACCATGCATTGCTTGGCCGACCTGCCTTGGCCAGGTTCATGGCAGTTCCCCACTATGCATACCTCAAGATGAAGATACCGAGCACCAAGGGCGTCATCACCATAGCCGGCGATTACAATAAGTCTTCCGAGTACGCAACAGCCAGCAGCCGGCTGGCCGAGTCCCTTGTGATTGCCGAAGAGAAGAAGATGTTGGATCGAGTCGTGGCCATGGCCGGCAAACAGTCGGCCCTGTCCCCCGATCCCAAGGAGTATGATGCCCAAGGATCTTTCCAGCCGGCCAAGGAGACGAAGAAGATACCTCTTGACCACGAGCACCCAGAGAGGTTTGCTGGCATCGGGGCAAACGTAAACAGCAAATAGGAACGCGAGCTCGCCGATTTCCTCCGTGAGAATCGGGACATCTTTGCATGGTCCCCCAAGGACATGCCGGGTGTTTCGAAGGAATTCGCCGAGCACAAACTACACGTCCGAGAAGACGTAAAACCAGTCAAACAACCCCTCTGCCGACTATCGGAGGAGAAAAGAAGGATTGTGGGAGAGGAGATAGCCCGGCTTCTGGCAGCCGGCTTCATTATGGAAGTTTTCTTTCCAGAGTGGCTTGCCAACCCGGTCCTCGTATTAAAGAAGAACAATAAGTGGCGCATGTGCATAGACTACACGAGCCTCAACAAGGCCTGCCCCAAAGATCCCTTTGCCCTGCCGAGAATTGATCAAGTGATAGACTCCGTGGCCGGATGCGAGCTGTTGAGTTTCTTGGATGCTTACTCAGGATACCACCAGATAAAGTTAGATCCGACTGACCGCCTGAAGACCGCCTTCATCACGCCATTTGGAGCCTTCTGCTACCTAACTATGACATTCGGCTTGAGAAATGCCGGTGCCACTTTTCAGCGTTGCATGCAGAAGTGCCTCCTCAAGCAGCTCGGCAGAAATGCCCACATCTACGTAGACGACATTGTGGTGAAGACGGAGAAGCGCGGCACCTTGCTGGAAGACCTCAAGGAAACATTTGAGAACCTACGCCGGTTCCAAATCAAGCTCAACTCCGAGAAATGCATGTTCGGAGTGCCAGCCGGCCAGCTCCTAGGCTTCCTGGTCTCCGAACGCGGCATCGAATGCAACCCGGTAAAGATCAAGGCCATTGAGAGAATGGCGATTCCCACCAAACTTCGAGACATCCAGAAGTTTACCGGATGCTTGGCCTCCCTGAACCGCTTCATCAGCCGGCTCGGAGAGAAAGCTCTCCCCCTCTACCGCCTCATGAAGAAGACCAGTCACTTCGAGTGGAATGACCAAGCTGACCAAGCTTTTCACGAGCTGAAGAAGATGCTGGCCACACCGCCGGTCCTAGCGGCGCCGACTGAGAAAGAGCCCATGCTCCTCTACATTGCCGCAACCAGCCGGGTGGTCAGCACCGTCATCGTAGTCCAACGCCCAGAAGAGGGCCGAGCCCAGCCGGTCCAGAGGCCGGTGTACTATTTGAGCGAGGTACTGTCTACCTCGAAGCAGAACTACCCGCACTACCAGAAGATGTGCTATGGCGTGTACTTCGCCGCCAAGAAGCTGAAGCCCTACTTCCAAGAGCATCCCATCACGGTCGTATGCACCGCCCCGCTGGCCGAGATCATAGGCAGCCGGGATGCATCCGGCCGGGTGGCGAAATGGGCCATCGAGCTGGCCCCTTACACGATCTTCTACCAGCCTCGCACCGCCATCAAGTCCCAAGCATTGGCCGACTTCCTCGTCGACTGGGCCGAGACCCAGTACCTACCGCCGGCTCCTGACTCCACTCATTGGCGCATGCACTTCGATGGGTCCAAGATGCGCACCGGCTTGGGAGCCGGCATCATCCTCACCTCTCCCAAAGGCGACAATCTCAGATACACGCTGCAAATTCACTTTGCCACCTCCAACAACGTGGCCGAGTACGAGGCACTCATACACGGGCTCCGGCTTGCCAAAGAGCTCGGCATTCGCCGGATCCTATGTTATGGCGACTCGGACTTGGTGGTCCAGCAATCATCCGGCGACTGGGACGCCAAGGACGCAAATATGGCAAGCTACCGCTTCCTTGTTCAGCAGATCAGTGGGTACTTTGAAGGATGCGAGTTCCTCCACGTACCAAGAGCCGACAACGAGCCAGTTGATACCCTGGCCCGAATAGGCTCCACTCGGCAAGCAATGCCAACCGGTGTCTCTTTGCAACGCCTCCTCAAGCCATCTATCAAGCCGTCTCTAGAGTCCGATTCCATCTTCGTGCCACCTGACCCCGACGCGGTCGGGTCCGGCTCGAAGAACCAAGTAGGTGACCCGGGGACTTCGATAGTCGGCCCGGGGACGTCAGTAGGCGGCTCGGGGACTTCCGTAGTTACGCCTGACCCGGGGACTGCCACACCCGGTTCGGGGACTGCGGTAGTCGGCCCGGGGACTGCTCCAACACAACAGGCGGCGGCCGACTCCAGCGTTTCACCACCCAGCCCGCCCGCCCTGGTCGCAGTAGCCGTGTTGGCAATAGAAGAAGTCGCAGCTCCATCATGGGCTCAGTCCATCCTCAACTTCCTAATAAACCAAGATCTACCGGCTGACGAAACAGAGGCAAGACAAGTCCAACGCCGAGCCGGAGCATAAACAATAGTCAACAGAGAGCTCGTCAAGCGCAGTGTCACTGGAGTCCTCCAGCGATGCGTCGAGCAAGAGAAGGGCATCACAATCCTCAGAGATATCCACCAAGGAGAATGCGGCCACCATGCGGCCTCAAGATCACTCGTCGCCAAAGCCTTCCGCCATGGTTTCTTTTGGCCGACTGCTTTGGATGACGCCAAGGAGTTAGTTAAACATTGCAAAGGGTGCCAACTTTTCAGCTCCAAGCAACACATGCCGGCTTCAGCACTCAAGACCATTCCCCTCACTTGGCCCTTCGCCGTTTGGGGACTGGACATGGTGGGCCCATTCAAGACGGCGCGCGGCGGCATGACACATCTGCTTGTCGCTGTGGACAAATTCACCAAATGGATTGAGGTAAAGCCGATCAAGAAGCTGAATGGGCCGACTGCCGTGACATTCATCGCAGATATAACAACTCGGTACGGCGTGCCACACAGCATCATCACCGACAATGGCACGAATTTCGCCAAGGGAGCCTTGGCATGTTTCTGCGCGACGCAAGGCATCCGGTTGGACTTAGCATCCGTTGCCCACCCACAGTCAAATGGCCAGGTCGAGCAAGCCAACGGCCTCATCCTTTCCAGCATCAAGCCCCGACTGGTCGTACCACTGGAGCGTTCAGCCGGCTGTTGGCTTGATGAGCTGCCGGCCGTCCTCTGGAGTCTGCGCACTACCCCAAACAAGTCAACCGGCGTCACTCCTTTCTTCCTCGTGTATGGTGCCGAGGCGGTCATCCCAACCGACATCGAGTTCGATTCACCTCGGGTAACCATGTACACGGAGGCGGAGGCTAAGGAAGCACGAGAAGACGGCGTCAACCTGCTGGAAGAGGGCCGGCTGTTAGCCCTCAGCCGGTCCGCCATCTATCAGCAGGGCCTGCGCCGCTACCACAGCCGGAAGGTCAAGCCAAGATCCTTCCAAGAGGACGATCTTGTGCTCCGGCTGATCCAGCGAACAGCCGGCCAGCACAAGCTCTCGGCCCCTTGGAAGGGCCCCTTCGTCATCAGCAGAGCTTTAGGCAACGACTCCTACTACCTAATCGACGCGCAGAAGCCGAAGGCACGAAAGAGAGACGACTCCGGCAAGGAGTCGGAATGACCATGGAACGCCAACCTCCTCCGAAGATTTTACAGTTGAAATACAATATGTATCACGCTAACTTTTGTACTAAGTACGACACAATAGGACCCCCGAGGAGAGCTTGGGGACTGCCATCTTTTATCTATGAATGAAGAGCATCATGCTTATGACCTTGTCATTACATTTACTTTTTCTGTCCGGCACCGGGTTCGACTAGTCGACCCGGGGGCTGGCCGCCTGGAGTTATATTAGAAGTCCTACCCGCGGTCAGACAAGTAGTGTGCCGGCACCCAAGCCTTCTCTTGCCAAAAGTCGCAGTTCGAAGAACCGGCTGTCCGGCTGACAAGAGTTAAAGGCAGGAAAGGACGCCCACATGAAAAACGGCTAGGGACTAATGGACTAATATAACAAAAGCCGGTTTTTCTCCCTCCACCGACCGACTACCAGAGTAGCCGGCCGGCCGGCTTCCATTCACCTCACTTCAGTCTAAAAAAGCTCGAGTACTTACCTCCCCAAAAGGGGAAGGCGGCAAAGGAAACAGCCTAAGGACAAAAAGCATACGTAAATGGAAGCCAAACACGCACACAATAATATTTACATAAAAGACCTTCAAAAGGCTGGCATTCAACATAGTTTGAATACACCCCTAGCGGGTGCAACTACGAAGCTTAATAAAATTGTTCAAAAGGCAACAAGCAGGAAAAAAAGACAAGGACGGCAGATTAAGCCAAGGGAGCGACTGGCGAGTCGGGTAGGTCGGTGGAGACAGCAGTGCCGGCTGGAGGAGTGGCCGGCTGGCGAACCTCGGCATGATCACCGCCTCCCGCAGAGGGCGCGCTAGCACGCGCCTTTTGCTGGAGGCACGATCAGGCTGAGGCTGGCTGGCCGCTTCACCGGCCGGCTCAACGTCTTCGCCTTCCTCTCCTTCGTCGTCTTCGCCTTCATCGCTGGAGGCGATCTCCTCTGCCGAGTCCTCACCCGCTGCCGGGTCCAGCCCGAACCACTCCTCCGGCTGGGCAACGCCGTCGTCATTAATTTCAGGAGCGAAGATGCTGATGTCAGTGCACTCGGCGATCGTCGAGGCACACTGAGCGATAGCCGGCCGCACCTCCTCCAGCTCTTCGTCGGCCTCCAGCCACCAGGTGCGCAGTTGGTCCAGGTTCAGCCCCGGATACCAGGCTCGGACGAACTCCAGCGCCCGCCCAGCTCCAAGACGGGCTGCCGATGCCTTCCAGGCCTCGAACGGCCAACCGCAACCTCCAGCCAGTCGGCAGTCCGACTCGGGGTGCGGGGAATCGTCTCGCTTGGCCAGAGGGCTGCCAACACCTGCGCCCCGGCGCGCTGGAGGCGGCGGAGCATACGGTGAGCCGGCTGCAGCCGGGCTTGGACCGCCAAGAGTTGCTCCTCGAGCGTCCGACTCGCGCCCGGCGCGATTTCAGCCCCCACCTGCCGGCGCGCCTCGCGATGGGCCTCGATGGTTTGGGTGGCGAAGATGGAGTAGCCGGGAAAGTAGTCTGCACGGAGAACAAAAAGCAGCACAAGTCAGAACACAAATCAGGGATCAAGGGGCAAGCAAGGAGTGAAGAAGGCGGCTTACCATCGATCAGATCCTCGATACGACCGAAGCCCTCGCTCAATGCCTGCTTCGCCTCAGCCTAGCCCGCCGCTTCGGTCTCGAACTCGGCCCTCAGGGCGTCCTCGCTGTCCTGCGCCTTCTTCAGGGCCGCCTTGTGGCTCTCCTCCTGGTTGGCCAACTTCTTGGCCAGGCGGTCACACTCCAGGACCAAGGCGCTGTACTCGGCTTCCTTGGCGCAAAGGGCGGCCTGGGACCCGCTGAGCTGCTCCCTCAAGTCGGCATTGGCTCCTGCAAGCATGAAGACAGGAAAAATTAATAAGGAAGAAGTCGTCAAGGAAGATCCGACCCGGCTGCTCAGCAGTCGGCCTGAATCTCGGGGACTACACCCAGTGGGTGCGCTGACGCGCCCCCCACAGGAGATGAACGAAACAAAGCACGCACTCCGGCTGCTGGTCAGATCCTCGGTTCTCCGGCCCAGCTCCTGAGCCTGGGAGTTGAAGGCGGCAGCGCGGAGGTTATGATACTCCTGGAAGATCAGACAGGAGGCGAGAATAAGGTTGTCGTCAAGGAAGATCCGACTACACCCAGTGGGTGCGCTGACGCGCCCCCATGGAAGAAATCAAAGAACAAAAAACAACCCGGGTCAGAAGACTCACCCGGATGACGGCCCGCGTCGCAAGGAACTCTTGGGTGTATCGCTGCAGCGAGGCGGCTTAAGCTTGAAGCCGGTTCCGGACCCCCTGAGCCGCCGCGTTCAGCTCGCCCGTCCCCCCGCCGGGGGTCCACTCGGACGTGCTGGCGCTGGCCGCCTCCAGGGCCTCCGTCGTCTGGCCGGCGCCCGCAGCTTGGTGTGGTTCTGGCATGGAGACGCCACCTCCTGCGCGCCGGCGCAATGCTGGCTGCACCTCGAGGCCGGCCCCCGCCTCCTGCTCGCCCCCGGCCGGTTGCTCTGGCACCGCAGCCGATTGGCCGCCTTGGCCCGCTCCGGTCGGCGCTGCCTGCGGCGCCCCCTCAACAAAGATCACAGAGTCCTCCCTCCTCTCCATCACCGGCGGGTCTTGGTCGACCTCCTCCGACGGGGGCACTGGGATGTCGGGGGCCACGGCGTGGAGGGGAACGACAAGCAGCGGAGGCTGGTTGTGCGAGGCCTCCGCCTCCGTCTCCGCGGCTGCCGCCTCCGCCCGGGCCTTGGCTGCCGCCTCGGCCTGCTCCTTCGCCGCCTGGGTGGTCCTTCGCTCCGCCGCCTCCCGCTCCTCCCGCGCCTCCCGTGCGTTCCGCTCCATGGCCTCCCTAAGGTTGGCGCGGGGATCCACGCGGCGGGAGCCTGAAGACCCTCCAGTCGGCCCGACTACGGAGCCGCTGGGACCCCGCTCAAGGGAAAGCGGTGCCTTGTCCGGCGAGCAAAGAAAGGTTTAGAAGACTTTCGGTCAAAAGGGACAACAAAAAATATATATACGAGGCATTCGACGACTTACGCCGAGATCGCCTGCGGCTGTTTTACCGCCTTGGGGAAGCGGGCCGCCTTCGCGGCCGCCTCGTCCCGCTTGGTCGCCGCCATGGAAGCCTTGGATTTCTTCGGCCGGCTGCCGAAGAGGATCGACGCGGCCCGGCGCTTCTGCGCGCCGCCGCAGGCAGCCGGTGCGGCGGACGAGCCCGCGCCTTGATGATCAAGCGCCGGCTGGCGGCGCGGGGCGACTTCGACCTCGACATCGTCCGGCCAGTCCTCGAAGCCGGCCCCGAGCTCCGTGCCTCTGGCCTCGTCGCCTTCCCCCGCGATGGCGTCTTCCATGGCGGCCGCTCCCAAGTACGGATCGTCGGCATCGTCCACCGTGCGGTCGGGGAGGAGCTGGCGCTCTACCCCTGCGGCCCCGGTCGTCGGCGGAAGAAGAGGGTTCTGCTAGGGGCGAACCAACTGATCAGAGGCCGGCTATCATGAGGCCGGCTACCAAAGGAAGAAAGGAAGGAAAAACTTACGACAGGCGGAGGGTTGGCCCGGGAATACGGCTCCTTGCCATATCGCCAATCCTCGACGAGCTTGCAGTTAGAGATGTAGTTCACCATGTAAGACACCTCTGCATGAGGCATCTCCCTGGTGCTCAGCCGGCACGGGTCGAAGCGGCCGCTCATCTGAAAAATCATGTGAGGCCGGCCTTGGAGGGGAAGTACCCGGCGCTCCATGAAGGCAGCCACCAAGTCGGCTCTGGTCAGGCCCTCCGACTGGATCATCACCCGAAGCTGGGAGACGGCTGCATTCCCGGCCTGAGACAACGACCTGGCCCGGTAGCTCCACGAAGGTCGCCTCCCAGTCGGCGGGCCGGCTACATAAGCCGGCAGGTTGACGTAGTCGCCTTGCTGGGCAACGTTCTTCACGTAAAAGTAAGACTTCTGCCAGAGCTTCACCGACTGGATCAGCGGGATGGGCGGGAACGGGTTGTTCTCGTCCGTCCGCCTCATGGCGATATAGGCTCCGCAGGGGGCGGGCACGCCCGCGACGACGGTGCCGAGCTTGCTCTGGAAGAATTCCCCCCAGAGCTCGAGCGTGGGGAGGACCCCAAGGAAGCCCTCGCACAGGGTGACGAAGGCTGACAGCAGTATCACCGCGTTGGGCGTGAGGTGATAGAATTCGAGGAAGGCTCGAAGGAATCCGCTCGCCAGGAGGCCGAAGCCGCGCAGGTAGTGCGAGCGGAAGATCACCCGCTCGCCCTCCTCCGGTGCCGGCGAAATCTCCCTCGCCGGCGCTTGATGAACCCGCACGAAGTTCTCGCCCGGCAGGCGCCGTGTCCGCTGGAGGAACACGACGTGGTCCTCATGGACGTTAGAGCCATCCCACGAGCTTGACAGCGCCATGGGAGCAACGCGGCGAGGAGCAAGACGATGCGATGGCGGAACGGCGCAGCAATGGGTGGCTGCGGCGGCAAAGAGAAGAAGGAAGGCGAAGAGGGGCGGAGCGAGGGAGAGCGTGCGAGCCTCTGCCGCTCCCTCTCCTCCCCCTACTTATAGACCGGCGCGGCGGAGCCGAGGAGGTGTGGCGCGGGGGAACGTGGGGATCAACTGCGCCCACTCCCCCACGTCCCGCGATTATTGCGCCCTGATGGCGTAGTAAAATCGCCGCGGGAAGGCGAGCGGTCCGCGTGGGCCGCAGAAGATCCGCGCTCGGGCCGAGGCCTAGGAGTGGCGGGCCCGGGCCCGCGGCGGCGTCCCATCGCGCGCGTGCACTGGCAGGATTTCCTAGCCACGTGGCCTACGGGATGGCCTGCGGTCAGCTCGCCGGTCGACCGCGTCCCCGCCTACAAGAAACGGGGCTTTCCGAAGACGGCGCGCACAAGCACAACCGGCCCCTCAGGGTAGGAAGCTGACCGAGCTTCTCATCCCTTTGTCAGCTTCGAAGCTCGACCAGCTTCGGGGACTACTGTCGAAGGAAATAACCATGGGTAGCCAAGCCGGCTCCCCTGATCCTTCTGAAAAAATTATTACGAGCCCATCCGGCCCTCAAGAAAACAAGACATGGGGCCGCCTTCCCCTCGCCGGCTGTTTCCCAGGCCGACTATCGGACGGCAGCCCGACTTCAGCCTTCATGAAGAAAGTCGCGGGAGGGCCGGCTCCGAGGAGCCGGCTGCGAGAAGGCCGACTCCAAGAAGCCGGCTCCCATAAAGCGGTCAAGATCGTACCCTCGAAGTCTGCACCCACATAACGGCGATGTGACGGGGCGTGGCTACAGTAAAGCTTGCCACCCCCGAATCCCGGAGCACGCCTGGCACAGTGCGCCGTACGGGTGGCCATGACCCGTCCGGCGCGGCACTGTTGCCACGATGACCCTGATGTCATCCATGACGGGCCGCCAGAGTGGCCCACGGGCGGTGGGCCCCTTCAGGCAGAGAGACACCCGAAGGCGGCCCGGCCTCCCCCAGTCGGCCCAAGACAGAGCCGGCTCTCCACAGCCGGCTTGCCACCCCCTCGAAGGGGATGCCCCATTAAGGAGACAAGACGTGGTGAGACTACAGCGATCACCCGCCGGACGGCGGCACTGTAGCCACGCCCACCTCGGCGAAGCCTTCGTCACCAGGATTGAGCAACAGTAACCAGCCACCGACAAGGCCCTGGACAATGGGGCCTGCCTGTCGACCAAAGAGCCGGCAGCCGGTGGGCCGCAGCAGTCGGCGCGGAAGCCGGCGAGTGTAGACACAGACGGCCGGGCCCCGCGCCCAGCCAGATTACCATAATATCCCCGGGGGGTGGGCCTATATAAACCCCCCGGGGCGCCCATGCAAAGGGTTGATCCCTGCTGGTTTTAGACACCACATAGGGAGGAGAAGAGAGCGGGCAGAGCCCTTCTTCCTCCTCTCGCCAAACAGCTCAAGGAGCATCGTGTAGCTACTTGTTCATCTAGTGATCATGCGGAGACCCCGCAGAGCAGCAGTAGGGGTGTTATCTCCACGGAGAGCACCGAAGCGGGGTAAGATTCGCCGGCGTGCATGTCTTCGCGTCATCCCGCTTCCAGGCACCGGCGACGTCTTACTGGCTCCCACAATGATAAGCCACCCATTGGCATATGTCGCACCTACCACCCGACATTTGGCGCCCACCGTGGGGCCAGGTGCACCGTCGTCCGGAGACCTGTTCTGGACGGGAACCTTCTTCCTCCCCCGCGAGCGTAGCCAGCCCGGCATGCCCGATGGCGCTTGCCACAACGCGCTGCAAGGCGTCACCAACGTCTGCGCAGCGAGCGGCCTTGCCGATCTCCTCGGAAGACCCTCATCTCCGACGAGCTCGCCTCCGACGCGGGCACCGACCACCTCGCCAACCTCCTCGGCCAGCTCCATGTCTCCGGCGAGCCTGCTGTGGACTTGGAGTTGGTTGGCTCCATCGATCCAATGCCTCTCAACTCCGACACGGCCTCGCTCGAAACCTTCCCCACCGACGTCATGATCTACAATGACCCGCTTCCCTAGGCTGATGGTTGCGACGCTGTCACCACCGAGGTGATGGTCATCGGCCACGGCGGCGCTGCTGACGAGAGCGCCCACGACGCCCCGCACGCGGCGGTCCACGACTTGTCCATTCCCCTCCCGGCCGATGCCGACGCTGAAGCACTGGAGGCTCGCCGCCTCGCCCTCCTCGCGGAGGGCCGGAAGTTGGTTTCCATGAGACGCCTCGCTGAGGCCCACCGACGCGAAGCCGACCGCGCCGCCTTTGGCACGCCGCCCCCAGGCGGGCCCAGCCGGGTCGGCGTTGTCAGACAGCGCGGCGCTGTCGTCGCCGACACGTTAGAACTCGACCGCCCAGTCTACGCCACTCCACTCGAGAATCTGCGCGCCGCCCAGGCGGCCGTAGACGAGCTAGACGGACTGGGGGCCGAAGAACTCCCCCACATGACCCGACGCATCCAGCAGCTAATCGATGCAGCCGCGCAGCGGCATGAAGCCGAAGCCCGTGCTGAAAGCCCTCCCCCGCGGCCGACGCGCGGAGGAGCGGAGGCGAGGCGTCGACCACCAAGTGGACGGGAGCCGGCAAACCTGGCAGGAGCATGAAGACGAGCCAGCGCGGGAGCAGCGCGCTTTGAGCACGGACGCGGCGTGGTGACGCAGCCGGGCGACAGGCCACATCCAGCCAGGCGCGGGAACGGCCGGGAGCGAGGGCGCAGACGCGCAACACTAGTGGGACGAAGCGGAGCAGAGGGGCCGCGCAGGTGTCGGGGGCGAGGCAAAGGCCGAGCATGCCCGCGGGAGGAGCGACGTAGCGATGCAGCGGAGCAAGGAGGGGCGCGCAAGCGGCCAACGATGGGCGACGTCAACACGACGAGGCAGCGCGCGCCCATGCGCGGGGGCCATTGGTAGAGGCGATGCAGGAGCGACAAGATGCTGCGGACGGAGCAGCGTTGTGGGGGCGGCCGAAACCCGCGTGGCGACAGGGAGCCGTGGGGAGCAGCAGCACCAGGCTGTGGGGCTCGTGCGTGAGCGCAGAGAAGGGGTGCAGGCACGCGGACGGTGAGAGCGCCGGCGCGGTCGACCGCGGTGCTCGCAGGCCTCAACGGTTGCAGGAGCATGCAGCGGGCAATACTAGCAGCAAAACCAGCGCCATTGTCTGGGCGTGGTCTGAATGTTATCTGATGCGTGTACAAGCCACGTATGGCCATAATCTGACTAGTATATGGCCATTTACTGGCTTGCATCAGGGAAGTGTTTTGGGTGGTGTATGACTATGGTTGACTTGCATCTAGCTAGCGTAGATGATATATGGAGCGGCGAAGGCCCGCTCCAGCTGGAGCAAAGTGCAGCGCGGAGGGGAGCGGACGCGAGCGGCACGTGGATGGACACAGCCGACTGAAGCGCGGCCCCGCAAGCGACGCGCGCGGTCAGACTGCCGGCGTCGCAACGGTGGTGACGAAGACGGTGAGGCTGACGACAAGGACACGCCGTCCTGCGCGGCTGCTCCGGGGGCGGGTCGTGGTCGAGCCCCCGAGCGCTACCGGAGAGACGGCGCAACACCGCGGCAGTGATGGCGAAGATGGTCCCGCCCGGACTGCGAAACCAGCAGCAGCGCGGTAGCATAGTACCGCCCCACGGTGGGCGCCAAATGTCGGGGGTTCGGTGCGACATATGCCAAAGGATGGCTTATCATGGTGGGCAAGACTGCCGCTGATAGGCCCGGGAGCGGGTATGCGAATAGCACGCGGTTGTTTACCCAGGTTCGGGGCTCTCCGGAGAGATAACACCCCTACTCCTGCATGTCTGAGTATATCTGGTATGTATATCTGGTACATAGTGCTTTGGAGCTGTATCTGAAAGCAGTGCCACAGGCATCTGGTTTCATATATGCATGTATGTGAGATGCTCTAGTGGCCGGCCATGCTCATGGCTCATGGTCGTGAGCATGTGAGTGCTCATGCGTGTGTGTGTTTTGTAGTGGATGGATGTGTGTCTATATATAGGAGTAGGCATGGGTGATGGTGGCATTGGTTGTAAGCTACTTTGGGTAGCTTACAAACCAAGCTATATAGTGGCATGGGCTAGGCATGGTGCATGTCATGCTTGTTCTCTAGGGCATTTTATAAATCAATGCCCAGGGGACACGATACACTTTAGATGACGTCGCGGTACGGCCGTCTCGCCGGGGTCTTGTCGGTGTCGGGTTAGGCTGCAGTCGGCAGCCGGCTGGTTGGCGCAGTCGGCAGCCGGCCGGGCAGAGCAGTCGGACGGGGAGCCGGCAGGAGCAGCCGGGCAGAGCAGTTGGACGGGGAGTCGGCAGGAGCGGCCGGGCAGTCGGACTGAAGGGTTTTGCTAGCCCCGATGTCTTGATTTATTGTCTCGCTGTCTTTGGGGTATCCGTGGCCAATTACTTCGACACCTATCTTTTTTAGCGTTCCACCAAGATGTATGTGACATGGAAGAGTAACCCATGACCCTAATCGATTGTGCATTTGCGTTCAAAAGCAAATCTTAAATAATGCACAAATTTAGGGGGAGCTCTTGCTTATCACATACTTCTCAAAGTGGTGATGTATTTAATTCTTATTATCATTTGTCGAAGCTTTGATCTATATTGTCATTAATTACCAAAAAGGGGGAGATTGAAAGTGCAACTATCCCTGGGTGGTTTTGGTAATTACTAAGAACATATAGCTCATTAAACTAATAATATTTCAAGATGATCATTTCAGAAAGTTCAATGATTAGCATGGCATGGATTAGGAATGTTGACCCTTCAAAATGCTAAGGACACATATTGGCTCAAGCTCAAGACTCTACATTTTCATTTTAGTGATCCAAGATTGTCGGAGGAAATAACCATGGGTAGCCAAGCCGGCTCCCCTGGTCCTTCTGAAAAAATTATTACGAGCCCATCCGGCCCTCAAGAATCCAAGATCGGTCCCAGCGAGTTTGTGTAATCGGTCTCGTCGAGATTACGTTATGCCCTAACCCTAATGGAATCGGTCCCATAGAGTTGACACGTCGGTCACACCGAAAATCCTAACATTCACATTTTGAACTGAATCGGTCTGACCGAGTTTTCTGATTCGGTCCCACCGAGTTTGGTAAATTGTGTGTAACAGTTAGATTTTGTGTGGAGGCTATATATACCCCTCCACCCTTTCTTCATTATGAAGGAGAGCCATCAGAACGTGCCTACACTTCCAGCATTCATTTTCTAAGAGAGAGCCACCTACTCATGTGTTGAGACCAAGATATTCCATTCCAACCATATGAATCTTGATCTCTAGCCTTCCCCAAGTTGCTTTCCACTCAAATCATCTTTCCACCAAATCCAAATCAGTGAGAGAGAGAGAATTGAGTGTTGGGGAGACTATCATTTGAAGCACAAGAGCAAGGAGTTCATCATCAACACACCATCTATTACCTTTTGGAGAGTGGTGTCTCCTTGATTGGTTAGGTGTCACTTGGGAGCTTCCAACAAGATTGTGGAGTTGAACCAAGGAGTTTGTAAGGGCACGGAGATCGCCCGATACGTCTCCAACGTATATATAATTTATGAAGTATTCATGCTATTATATTATCAACCTTGGATGCTTTATATGCATTTATATGTTATTTTATATGGTTTTGGGACTAATCTATTAACCTAGAGCCTAGTGCCACTTTCTATTACTAACAACATATAGCTCATTTAACTAATAATATTTCAAGATGATCATTTCAGAAAGTTCAATGATTGGCATGGCATGGATTAGGAATGTGGACCCCTCAAAATGCTAAGGACACATATTGGCTCAAGCTCAAGACTCTACATTTTCATTTTAGTGATCCAAGATCACATTGAGTCCATAGGAAAATCCAATACTATTAAAAGGGGATGAGGTGTTGCTTAATGGCTTACTTGCTCAAAATGATTAGTGATATGCTACAAAAACCCTCAACCACTTTCTCATATCCACATATGTCCCTAACCAAAAGTCAAACTCGGCCCCACCGAAATGTTCTATCCGGCGCCACCGAGTTCACTTGACATAGCCACTGCGAGAAACCCTAGTCATTTCGGTCTCACCGATAGGGATCCCGGTCTCACCGAGATGAGATTGCGAACTCTATGTTTCCCTTCGTAAAGTTTCGGTGCAACCGAGATGAGCTATCGGTCCCACCGAGTTCACAATGCAAACTCCCTATTTCCCTTTCGTAACGTTTCGGTATCACCAAAATGAGCGATTCGGTCCCACCGAGTATGCCTGACCAACTCTCTAGTTAGCTTATTACCAAAATCGGTCCCGCCGAGTTTGTGTAATCGGTCTCACCGAGATTACATTATGCCCTAACCCTAATGGAATCGGTCCCACCGAGTTGACACATCAGTTCCACCGAAAAGCCTACCTTTCACATTTTGAACTGAATCGGTCTGATCGAGTTTTCTGATTCGGTCCCATCGAGTTTGGTAAATTGTGTGTAACAGTTAGATTTTATGTGGAGGCTATATATACCCCTCCACCCTTCCTTCGTTATGAAGGAGAGCCATCAGAACGTGCCTACACTTCCAGCATTCATTTTCTAAGAGAGAGCCACCTACTGATGTGTTGAGACCAAGATATTCCATTCCAACCATATGAATCTTGATCTCTAGCCGTCCCCAAGTTGCTTTCCACTCAAACCATCTTTCCACCAAATCCAAATCAATGAGAGAGAGAGTTGAGTGTTGGGGAGACTATCATTTGAAGCACAAGAGAAAGGAGTTCATCATCAACACACCATCTATTACCTTTTGGAGAGTGGTGTCTCCTAGATTGGTTAGGTGTCACTTGGGAGCCTCCGACAAGATTGTGGAGTTGAACCAAGGAGTTTGTATAGGCAAGGAGATCGCCTACTTCATGAAGATCTATCCTAGTGAGGCAAGTCCTTCATGAGCGATGGTCATGGTGGGATAGACAAGGTTGCTTCTTCGTGGACCCTTCGTGGGTGGAGCCCTCAGTGGACTCGCGCAACCGTTACCCTTCGTGGGTTGAAGTCTCTATCAACGTGGATGTACGATAGAACCACCTATCGGAAACACGCAAAAAATCTCCGTGTCTACATTGTGTTTGCTCCCTCCAAACTCCTCCCTTTACCTTCGTATGCAAATGTTTTACATTCTGCTGCTATACTCGTAGACTTGTGTGTGTAGGTTGATTGATTGACTTGTGCTAAGTTGCTAAAATCTGCCAAGACTTAAAATTGGGAAAAGTCTAGATTTTATTTGGAAAGTAGTCTAATCACCCCCCTCTAGACATACTTTTGATCCTACAGCCACCCATATCCCGGCAGAACCGAAGCTGCCTTGCGTGGAATATGAAGGAGGGCAATTGCCTCCTTCGTAGCTCTGATTGTCGCTAATGGATACCATCCTTCTTCGCCATGTTTTATATGGTTTCGGGTGTGCCAAATAGACCACATAATGGTAGTGATCTTCTCACGATCATCGTCAGAAAAACGAGGATCACACATGATATCTTGCGCCCACGAGTCCGGATGAAGACGAGGGAGATGAATACCAAACCATGCACAAGCCTGTTCCCAAAAGCGTTGACCATGTGAACAATGAATGAGAGCATGTTTCAGATCCTCTTTCATAGCTAAGCATACTTTGCATCGACTGATTTCTGCAATATGATGATAGTTGAGAGTAGCTTCATCCGAGAGAATCCAATGGAGGACTTGCCACCAGAAAACTCTCACCTTCGGGATGACATTTAATTTCCACAATGACTTCCACAACTATTGATCATTCCTTGAGGTTCTGCTAGCTGTCCCTTCCTCTAGAGCCACATGCTCTTTTTGAGTCACTATAGCATGGTATGCCGCTTTTACAGCGTAGTTGCCTGATTTCTCAAAAGTCGAAGCAAAAAAAATCGTCACCCCCCTTGCCGAATGGGAATATTAAGAATAGCCTCCGCATCTGGAGCAATGAAATTATCCCTGATCACTTCCTGTCACCAAGACCAGTTGGTCGTATCAATGAGATCAGAAACTGTCTCAATATTGGTATTTGGTGGCTTGAGAAGTGGATTGATACGTCTCCGTTGTATCTACTTTTCCTAACACTTTTCCTCTTGTTTTGGACTCTAATTAGCATGATTAGAATGAAACTAACCTGGACTGATGCTATTTTCAGCAGAACTACCATGGTGTTGTTTTTGTGTAGAAAGAAAAGTTCTCAGATTGGAATGAAACTTTGCGAGGATTTTTTATTCAATAAATAAGAATTTCTAGAACCAAGAACCACCGGAGGGGGGCACCTGGGTGGGCACAAACCAGCAGGGCGCGCGCCCTGATGACCCACAAGTATAGGGAATCTATCGTAGTCCTTTCGGTAAGTAAGAGTGTCGAACCCAACGAGGAGCAGAAGGAAATGACAAGCGGCTTTCCGTAAGGTTTTCTCTACAAGCACTGAAATTATCGGTGACAGATAGTTGTATGATGAGATAATTCGTAACTAGTAACAAGTAACAAAATTAAAAAGGTGCAGCAAGGTGGCCCAATTTTTTGTAGCAAAGGACAAGCCTGGACGAACTCTTATATAAAGCAAAGCACTCCCGAGGACACATGGGAATTACTGTCAAGCTAGTTTTCATCATGCTCATATGATTTGCGTTTGTTACTTTGATAATTTGATATGTGGGTGGACCGGTGCTTGGGTGCTTCCCTTCCTTGGACAAGCCTCCCACATAAGATTGACCCCTCTCGCAAGCATCCACAACTACGAAAGAAGAATTAAGATAAATCTAACCATAGCATGAAACATATGGATCCAAATCAGCCCCTTACAAAGCAACGCATAACCTAGGGTTTAAGCTTATGTCATTCTAGCAACCCATAATCTACTTATTACTTCCCAATGCCTTCCCCTAGGCCCAAATAATGGTGAAGTATCATGTAGTCGATGTTCACATAACACCACTAGAGGAGAGACAACATACATCTCATAAAAATATCGAACGAATACCAAATTCACATGATTACTTATAGCAAGACTTCTCTCATGTCCTCAAGAACAAACGTAACTACTCACAAAGCATATTCATGTTCATAATCCGAGGAGTATTAATTATCATTAAGGATCTGAACATATGATCTTCCACCGAATAAACCAACTAGCATCAACTACAAGGAGTAATCAACAGTACTAGCAACCCACAGGTGCCAATCTGAGGTTTTGAGACAAAGATTGGATACAAGAGATGAACTAGGGTTTGAGAAGAGATGGTGTTGGTGAACATGTTGATGGAGATTGACCCCCTCTCAATGAGAGGATCGTTGGTGTTGGTGTTGACGATGACGATGATTTCCCCTTCTTGGAGGGAAGTTTCCCCGGCATAACAGCTCCGTCGGAGCCCTATATTGGTTCTACTCAAGTTCCGCCTCGAGACGGCGGTGCTTCGTCCCGAAAGCTTCCTCCTTATTTTTCCGGCTCTAAACACACCATATAGCATAAGATGGGCATCGGGGGCCTGCCAGGTGGCCCACAAGGCAGGGGACATGCCCTCCACCCTTGTGGATGGCTGGTGGCCCCCCTCTGGTGCTTTCTTCGCCCAATATTTTTTACATATTCCAAAATAATTTTCCGTGAAGTTTCAGGACTTTTGGAGTTGTGCAGAATAGGTCTCTAATATTTGCTCCTTTTCCAGTCTAGAATTCCAGCTGCCGGCATTCTCTCTCTTCATGTAAACCTTACAACATCAGAGAGAAAAGGCATAAGTATTGTACTATAATGTGTAATAACAGCCCATAATGCAATAAATATCAATATAAAACCATGATGCAAAATGGACGTATCAACTCCCCCAAGCATAGACCTCGCTTGTCCTGAAGCGAAAGCCGATATCGGAAAATATGTCCACATGTTTAGAGATAGATGATACGTCTCCAACGCATCTATAATTTTTGATTGTTCCATGCTATTATATTATCAACCTTGGATGTTTTATATGCATTTATATGCTATTCTATATGATTTTTGGGACTAACCTATTAACCTAGAGCCCAGTGCCAGCTTCTGTTTTTTCCTTGTTTTAGAATATCGCAGAAAAGGAAAATCAAACGGAGCCCAATTGACCTGAAACTTCACGGAACTTATTTTTGGAATGGAAGCAATCCAGGAGACTTGGAGTAGACATCAGGGAATCCTCGAGGAAGCCACGAGGCAGGGAGGCGTGCCCTACCCCCCAGGCGCGCCCCCACCCTCGTGGGCCCCTCGTGGCTCCCCTGACCGACTTCTTTCGCATATATATGTCCATATACCCTAAAAACATCGGAGAGCAGAATAGATCGGGAGTTCCGCCGCCAGAAGCCTCCGTAGCCACCGAAAACCAATCTAGACCCGTTACGGCACCCTGCCGGAGGGGGGAATCCCTCTCCGGTGGCCATCTTCATCATCCTGACGCTCTCCATGACGAGGAGGGAGTGTTTCTCCCTTGGGGCTGGGGGTATGTACCAGTAGCTATGTGTTTGATCTCTCTCTCTCGTGTTCTTGAGTCGGCACGATCTTGATGTATCGTGAGCTATGCTATTATATTTGGATCTTATGATGTTTCTCCCCCTCTACTCTCTTGTGATGAATTGAGTTTTCCCTGTGAAGTTATCTTATCGGATTGAGTCTTTAAGGATTTGAGAAGGTCTTGCATGTTCTTATCTATGGTGACAATGGGATATCATGTGATCCACTTGATGTATGTTTTGGTGATCAACTTGCGAGTTCCGTGACCATGTGAACTTATGCATAGGGGTTGGCACACGTTTTCGTCTTGACTCTCTGGTATAAACTTTGGGGCACTCTTTGAAGTTCTTTGTGTTGGTTGAATAGATGAATCTGAGATTGTGTTATGCATATCATATAATCATACCCACGGATACTTGAGGTGACATTAGGGTTTTGGTTGATTTGTGTCTTAAGGTGTTATTCTAGTATGAACTCTACGATAGATTGAACGGAAAGAATAGCTTCATATTATTTTACTACAGACTCTTGAATAGATCGATCAGAAAGGACAACTTTGAGGTGCTTTCGTACCCTACCATAATCTCTTCATTTGTTCTCCGCTATTAGTGACTTTGGAGTGACTCTTTGTTGCATGTTGAGGGATAGCTATATGATCCAATTATGTTATTATTGTTGAGAGAACTTGCACTAGTGAAAGTACGAACCCTAGGCCTTGTTTCAACGCATTGCAATACCGTTTGTGCTCACTTTTACCAATAGTTACCTTGCTGTTTTTATATTTTCAGATTACAAAACCTATATCTATCATCCATATTGCACTTGTATCACCATCTCTTCGCCGAACTAGTGCACCTATACAATTTACCATTGTATTGGGTGTGTTGGGGACACAAGAGACTCTTTGTTATTTGGTTGCAGGGTTGTTTGAGAGGGACCATCTTCATCCTACGCCTCCCATGGATTGATAAACCTTAGGTCATCCACTTGAGGGAAATTTGCTACTGTCCTACAAACCTCTGCACTTGGAGGCCCAACAACGTCTACAAGAAGAAGGTTGTGTAGTAGACATCAAGCTCTTTTCTGGCGCCATTGCCGGGGAGGTTAGCACTTGAAGGTATATCTTTAGATCTAGCAATCGAATATTTCAGTTTCTTGTTTTATCACTAGTTTAGTTTATAAAAGAAAACTACCAAAAAATGGAATTGAGTTTACCTCATACGCTTCAGCTTTTTAATATCTTTCGTGAGAACGATGGAAAGGAAAATTGTACTCAAATGCTAGAAGAAGAAGTCTATAAAATGTTTGGCACTAAATCTTTGAATGATGAGCATGATTGCAATGTTGTTAGTATGAACTCTTTGAATATCCATAGTACTAATGATGATTGCACTAGTCATGATGAAAATATCTCTTATAAGCATGTCGATTTTTGTGGAGTGCATAGAGTTTGCAAGTACATACCAAACAGGGAAGATAGATTTTGCAAGAGGCATAAGTATTTGGAAACTACTAGTTGGAACAGCTTCTACCCACTTAGTAACATAATCAACAGCAACAAATATATGTGTATACCCATTAGAGGAAGGGAAAGGTCCCATATAATCAAAGCCCCAATCATCAAATGGTTCAATAACAAGTGAATAATTCATAGGCATTTCCTGACGTCTACTAATATTACCAATTCTCTGGCATTCATCACAAGACAAGACATACTTACGAGCATCCTTGAAGAGAGTAGGCCAATAAAAACTAGATTGCAATACCTTATGTGCAGTTCTATCTTGCACTATCATCATTAAACTTATATCTTTTGGCTTCAATACTATGAACATGTGTATCACTACTATCAAGATTTAGTAAAAATAGACCACTCAACAAGGGTGCATGACCATAAAAGATATTACTCATATAAATAGACCAACCATTATTCTCTGATTTAAATGAATAACCGTCTCACATTAAACAAGATCCAGATATAATGTTCATGCTCAACGCTGGCACCAAATAACAATTATTTAGGTCTAAAACTAATCCCGAAGGTAGATGTAGAGGTAGCGTGCCGACGATGATCACATCGACTTTGGAACCATTTCCCACGCGCATCATCACCTCGTCCTTAGTCAATCTTCACTTAATCCGTAGCCCCTGTTTCGAGTTGCAAATATTAGCAACTAAACTAGTATCAAATACCTAGGCGCTACTGCGAGCATTAGTAAGGTACACATCAATAACATGTATATCAAATATACCTTTCACTTTGCCATCCTTCTTCTCCGCCAAATACTTGGGGCAGTTCTGCTTCCAGTGATCAGTCCCTTTGCAGTAGAAGCACTCACTCTCAGGCTTAGGTCCAGACTTGGGCTTCTTCACTTGAGCAGTAACTTGCTTGTCGTTCTTCTTGAAGTTCCCCTTCTTCCCTTTACCCTTTTTCTTGAAACTGGTGGTCTTGTTGACCATCAACACTTGATGCTCCTTCTTGATTTATACCTCCGCAGCCTTTAGCATTGCGAAGAGCTCGGGAATCGTCTTATCCATCCCTTGCATATTATAGTTCATCACGAAGCTCTTGTAGCTTGGTGGCAGTGAGTGAAGAACTCTGCCAATGACACTATCATCAGGAAGATTAAGTCCCAGCTGAGTCAAGTGGTTGTGGTACCCAGACATTCTGAGTATATGTTCATTGACAGAACTATTCTCCTCCATTTTGCAGCTGTAGAACTTATTGGAGACTTCATATCTCTCAAACCGGGCATTTGCTTGAAATATTAACTTCAAATCCTGGAACATCTCATATGCTCCATGACATTCAAAATGTCGTTGAAGTCCCGGTTCTAAGCCGTAAAGCATGGCACACTGAACTATCGAGTAGTCATCAGCTTTGCTCTGCCAGGTGTTCATAACATCTGGCGTTGCTCCTGCAGCGGGTTTGTCACCTAGCGGTGCTTCCATGACATAATTCTTCTGTGCAGCAATGAGTATAATCCTCAAGTTACGGACCCAGTCGATGTAATTGCTACCATCACGTGATCCATATCAACTAAACCATG
This sequence comes from Triticum urartu, assembly GCF_003073215.2. Taxonomy (NCBI): domain Eukaryota; kingdom Viridiplantae; phylum Streptophyta; class Magnoliopsida; order Poales; family Poaceae; genus Triticum; species Triticum urartu. Next base: position 488,754,290 of record NC_053024.1, read on the forward strand.
TCCGATCATCATGTGAGATGGAGTAGTTTTCAATGGTGAACATCACTATGTTGATCATATCTACTATATGATTCACACTTGACCTTTCGATATCAGTGTTCCGAGGCCATATCTGCATATGCTAGGCTCGTCAAGTTTAACCCGAGTATTCCGCGTGTGCAAAACTGGCTTGCACCCGTTGTATGTGAACGTAGAGCTTATCACACCCGATCATCACGTGGTGTCTCGGCACAACGAACTGTAGCAATGGTGCATACTCAGGGAGAGCACTTATACCTTGAAATTTAGTGAGAGATCATCTTATAATGCTACCGCCGAACTAAGCAAAATAAGATGCATAAAGGATAAACATCACATGCAATCAATATAAGTGATATGATATGGACATCATCATCTTGTGCCTTTGATCTCCATCTCCAAAGCACCGTCATGATCACCATCGTCACCGTCTTGACACCTTGATCTCCATCGAAGCATCATCGTCGTCTCGCCCAACTATTGCTTCTACGACTATCGCTACCGCTTAGTGATAAAGTAAAGAATATTACATGGCGATTGCATTTCATACAATAAAGTGACAACCATATGGCTCCTGCTAGTTGTCGATAACTCCGTTACAAAACATGATCATCTCATACAATAAAATTTAGCATCATGTCTTGACCATATCAAATCACAACATGCCCTGCAAAAACAAGTTAGATGTCCTCTACTTTGTTGTTGCAAGTTTTACGTGGCTGCTATGGGATGAGCAAGAACCGTTCTTACTTACGCATAAAAAACCACAACGCGGTATAGTGATTGCTTTTTGATCTTCAGAAAGAACCCTGTTCATTGAATCCGATTCAACTAAAGTTGGAGAAACTGACACTCACTAGCCACCTACGTGCGAAGCACGTCGGTAGAACCAGTCTCGCGTAAGCGTACACGTAATGTCGGTCTGAGCCGCTTCGTCCAACAATACTGTTGAATCAAGAATCAACTAGTGACGGCAAGCAATATGTATATACCCACACCCACAACTCATTTGTGTTCTACTCGTGCATATAACATCTACGCATAGACCTAGCTCGGATGCCATTGTTGCGGAACGCAGTAATTTCAAAAATTTCCTACGCACACACAAGATCCATCTAGGTGATGCATAGCAACGAGAGGGGAGATTGTTGCCCACGTACCCTCGTAGACCGTAAGCGGAAGCGTTATGACAACGCGGTTGATGTAGTCGTACGTCTTCATGATCCGACCGATCTTAGCACCGAAGGTACGACACCTCTGTGATCTGCACACGTTCACCTCGGTGATGTCCCACGAACTCTAGATCCAGCTGAGTGTCGAGGGAGAGCTTCATCAGCACGACAGCGTGATGACGGTGATGATGAAGTTACCGATACAGGGCTTCACCTAAGCACTACAATGATATGACCGAGGTGGAAATATGTAGAGGGGGCACCACACACGGCTAAGAGATCAACTTGTGTGTCTATGGGGTGCCCCCTCCCCCGTATATAAAAGAGTGGAGGAGGGGGAGGGACGGCCCTCTATGGCGCGCCCAAGGGGGGAGTCCTACTCCCGGTGGGAGTAGGATTCCCCCTTTCCATTGTTAGAGTAGGAGAGAAGGAAAGGGGAGAGAGAGGGAAGGAAGGGGGGCCAGCCCCCCACCCAATTCGGATTAGGCTAGGGGGGCGTCCTCCACCTTGGCCTTCCTCTCCTCTTTTCCACTAAGGCCCAATAAGGCCCATATACTCCCCGAGGGGTTCCGGTAACCCCTCGGTACTCCGGTAAATGCCCGAACTCACCCGGAACCATTCTGATGTCTAGCCTTCCAATATATCAATCTTTATGTCTTGACCATTCTGAGACTCCTTGTCATGTCCGTGATCATATCCGGGACTCCGAACTTCCTTCAGTATATCAAAACACATAAACTCATAATACCGATCGTCGCCGAACATTAAGCGTGCGGACCCTATGGGTTCGAGAACTATGTAGACATGATCGAGACTCATCTCCAGTCAATAACCAATAGCGGAACCTGGATTCTCATATTGGTTCCTACATATTCAACGAAGATCTTTATGGGTCAAACCGCATAACAACATACGTTGTTCCCTTTGTCATCGGTATGTTACTTGCCCAAGATTCAATCGTCGGTATCTCAATACCTAGTTCAATCTCGTTACTGGAAAATCTCTTTACTCGTTACATAATGCAACATCATGCAATTAACTCATTAGTCACATTGCTTGCAAGGCTTATAATGATGTGCATTACCGAGAGGGCCCAGATATACCTTTCCGATACATGGAGTGACAAATCCTAATCTCGATATATGCCAACTCAACAAACACCATCGGAGAAACCTGTAGAGCATCTTTATAGTCACCCAGTTACGTTGTGACATTTGATAGCACACTAAGTATTCCTCCGGTATTCGGGAGTTGCATAATCTCATAGCCATATGAACATGTATAAGTTATGGAGAAAGCAATAGCATTAAACTAAACGATCATCGTGCTAAGATAATGGATGGGTAAAGTGAATCACATCATTCTCTAATGATGTGATCCCGTTCGTCAAATGACAACTCTTTGTCCATGGCTAGGAAACTTAACCATCTTTGGTTAACGAGCTTGTCAAGTAGAGGCATACTAGTGACACTCTGTTTGTCTATGTATTCACACATGTAGTAAGTTTACGGTTAATACAATTCTAGCATGAATAATAAACATTTATCATGATATAAGGAAATATAAATAACAACTTTATTATTTCCTCTCGGGCATATTTCCTTCAGTATAACACCCTTCTCAAAGGAACCGTACGTGAGACTCTTGCCTCATACGGCTCCGTCCTGGAAACTGGACCCCCTTTTCCTTTGACCAATGGGTCCTCGAACGCACGGGGGTTACAAATCATTCATGCATTGATTGATTCAAGGTAGCTTTAGCCATTGTGGGTAGAAGCTAGTCGCCAGAAGCGAATGATGACCCACAAGTATAGGGGATCTATCGTAGTCCTTTCGATAATTAAGAGTGTCGAACCCAATGAGGAGCAGAAGGAAATGATAAGCGGTTTTCAGCAAGGTATTCTCTACAAGCACTGAAATAATAGGTAACATATAGTTTTGTGATAGGATAATTTGTAACGAGTAACAAGTAACAAAAGTAAATAAAGTGCAGCAAGGTGGCCCAATCCTTTTTGTAGTAAAGGACAAGCCTGGACAAACTCTTATATGATGTAAAGCGCTCCCGAGGACACATGGGAATATCGTCAAGCTAGTTTTCATCACGATCATATGATTCGCGTTCGGTACTTTGATAATTTGGTATGTGGGTGGACCGGTGCTTGGGTACTGTCCTTACTTGTACAAGCATCCCACTTATGATTAACCTCTATTGCAAGCATCCACAACTACAACAAAAGTATTAAGGGAAACCTAACCATAGCATGAAACATATGGATCCAAATCAGCCCCTTACGAAGCAACGCATAAACAAGGGTTTAAGCTTCTGTCACTCTAGCAACCCATCATCTACTTATTACTTCCCAATGCCTTCCTCTAGGCCAAAATAATGGTGAAGTGTCATGTAGTCGACGTTCACATAACACCACTAGAGGAGAGACAACATACATCTCATCAAAATATCGAATGAATACCAAATTCACATGACTACTAATAGCAAGACTTCTCCCATGTCCTCAGGAACAAACATAACTACTCACAAAGCATATTCATGTTCATAATCAGAGGGGTATTAATATGCATATAGGATCTGAACATATGATCTTGAAGGAAATATGCCCTAGAGGCAATAATAAAGTTATTATTTATTTCCTTATATCATGATAAATATTTATTATTCATGCTAGAATTGTATTAACCGGAAACATAATACATGTGAGAATACATAGACAAACAGAGTGTCACTAGTATGCCTCTACTTGACTAGCTCGTTGATCAAAGATGGTTATGTTTCCTAACCATAGACATGAGTTGTCATTTGATTAATGGGATCACATAATTAGGAGAATGATGTGATTGACTTGACCCATTCCGTTAGCTTAGCACTTGATCGTTTAGTTTGTTCCTATTGCTTTCTTCATGACTTATACATGTTCCTATGACTATGAGATTATGCAACTCCCGTTTACCGGAGGAACACTTTGTGTGCTACCAAACGTCACAACGTAACTAGGTGATTATAAAGGTGCTCTACAGGTGTCTCCAAAGGTACTTGTTGGGTTGGCGTATTTCGAGATTAGGATTTGTCACTCCGATTATCGGAGAGGTATCTCTGGGCCCACTCAGTAATGCACATCACTTAAGCCTTGCAAGCATTGCAACTAATGAGTTAGTTGCGAGATGATGTATTATAGAACGAGTAAAGAGACTTGCCGGTAACGAGATTGAACTAGGTATTGAGATATCGACGATCGAATCTCGGGCAAGTAACATACCGATGACAAAAGGAACAACGTATGTTGTTATACGGTTTTGACCGATAAAGATCTTCGTAGAATATGTGGGAGCCAATATGAGCATCCAGGTTCTGCTATTGGTTATTGGTCGGAGACGTGTCTCGTTCATGTCTACATAGTTCTCGAACCCGTAGGGTCCGCACGCTTCAAATTTCGATGACGGTTATATTATGTGTTTATGAGTTTTGATGTACTGAAGGTTGTTTGGAGTCCCAGATGTGATCACGGACATGACGAGGAGTCTCGAAATGGTCGAGACATGAAGATTGATATATTGGAATCTTATTGTGATATCGGAAGTGTTCCGGGTGAAATCGGGATTTTACCGGAGTACCGGGAGGTTACCGGAACCCCCAGGGGATTAATGGGCCATAGTGGGCCTTAGTGGAGAAGAGGAGAGGCAGCTAGGACAGGGCCGTGCGCCCCTCCCCCTCTAGTCCGAATAGGACAAGGAGAGGGGGGCGGCGCACCCCCCCTCCTTTCCTTCCTCTCTCCCTCCTCTTTCCCCCTTCTCCTAATCCAACAAGGAAAGGGAGGGAGTCCTACTCCCGGTAGGAGTAGGACTCCTCCTGGCGCCTCCTCCCTGGCTGGGCGCCTCTCCCCCCTTTGCTCCTTTATATACAGGGGCAGGGGGCACCCTAGAGAGACAACAATTGATTTGATCTTTTAGCCGTGTGCGGTGCCCCCTCCACCATAGTCCACCTCGATAATACTGTAGCGGTGCTTAGGCGAAGCCCTGCGTCGGTAGAACATCATCATCGTCACCACGCTGTCGTGCTGACGAAACTCTCCCTCAACACTCGGCTGGATCGGAGTTCGAGGGACGTCATTGGACTGAACGTGTGCTGAACTCGGAGGTGTCGTGCGTTCGGTACTTGATCGGTCGGATCATGAAGACGTACGACTACATCAACCGCGTTGTGCTAACGCTTCCGCTTTCGGTCTATGAGGGTACGTGGATAACACTCTCCCCTCTCGTTGCTATGCATCACCATGATCTCGCGTGTGCGTAGGAATTTTTTTGAAATTACTACGTTACCCAACAGCGGCATCCGAGCCAGGTTTTATGCGTTGATGTTATGTGCACGAGTAGAACACAAGTGAGTTGTGGGCGATATAAGTCATACTGCTTACCAGCATGTCATACTTTGGTCCGGTGGTATTGTTGGATGAAGCGGCCCGGGCCGACATTACGCATACGCTTACGCGAGACTGGTTCTACCGACGTGCTTTGCACACAGGTGGCTGGCGGGTGTCAGTTTCTCCAACTTTAGTTGAACCGAGTGTGGCTACGCCCGGTCCTTGCGAAGGTTAAAACAACACCAACTTGACAAACTATCGTTGTGGTTTTGATGCATAGGTAAGAACGGTTGTTGCTAAGCCCGTAGCAGCCACGTAAAACTTGCAACAACAAAGTAGAGGACGTCTAACTTGTTCTTGCAGGGCATGTTGTGATGTGATATGGTCAAGACATGATGCTAAATTTTATTGTATGAGATGATCATGTTTTGTAACCAAGTTATCGGCAACTGGCAGGAGCCATATGGTTGTCGCTTTATTGTATGCAATGCAATCGCCCTGTAATGCTTTACTTTATCACTAAGTGGTAGCGATAGTCGTAGAAGCATAAAGATTGGCGAGACGACAACGATGCTACGATGGAGATCAAGGTGTCGCGCCGGTGACGATGGTGATCATGACGGTGCTTCGGAGATGGAGATCACAAGCACAAGATGATGATGGCCATATCATATCACTTATATTGATTTCATGTGATGTTTATATTTTATGCATCTTATCTTGCTTTGATTGATGGTAGCATTATAAGATGATCCCTCACTAAAATTATCAAGGTATAAGTGTTCTCCCTGAGTATGAACCATTGCAAAAGTTCTTCGTGCTGAGACACCACGTGATGATCGGGTGTGATAGGCTCTACGTTCAAATACAACAGGTGCAAAACAGTTGCACATGCGGAATACTCAGGTTAAACTTGACGAGGCTAGCATATAACAGATATGGCCTCAGAACACGGAGACCGAAAGGTCGAGCGTGAATCATATAGTAGATATGATCAACATAGTGATGTTCACCATTGAAACTACTCCATCTCACGTGATGATCGGACATGGTTTAGTTGATATGGATCACGTGATCACTTAAAAGATTAGAGGGATGTCTATCTAAGTGGGAGTTCTTAAGTAATATGATTAATTGAACTTAAATTTATCATGAACTTAGTACCTGATAGTATCTTGCTTGTCTATGTTGGTTGTAGATAGATGGTCTGTGCTGTTGTTCCGTTGAATTTTAATGCGTTCCTTGAGAAAGCAAAGTTGAAAGATAATGGTAGCAATTACACAGACTGGGTCCGTAACTTGAGGATTATCCTCATTGCTGCACAGAAGAATTACGTCCTGGAGAAGCACCGCTAGGTGCCAGGCCTGCTGCAGATGCTGCTGATAACGTTAAGAACGTTTGGCAGAGTAAAGTTGATGACTACTTGATAGTTCAGTGTGCCATGCTTTACGGCTTAGAACCGGGACTTCAACGACATTTTGAACGTCATGGAGCACATGAGATGTTCCAGGAATTGAAGTTAATATTTCAAGCAAATGCCCAAATTGAGAGATATGAAGTCTCCAATAAGTTCTATAGCTGCAAGATGGAGGAGAATAGTTATGTCAGTGAACATATACTCAAAATTCTGGGTATCATGATCACTTGACTCAACTGGGAGTTAAATTTTCCTGTTGATAGTGTCATTGACAGAGTTCTTCAATCTCTGCCACCAAGCTACAAAAGCTTCGTGATGAACTATAATATGCAAGGGATGAAAAAGACTATTCCCGAGCTCTTCGCAATGCTAAAGGCTGCGAAGGTAGAAATCAAGAAGGAGCATCAAGTGTTGATGGTCAATAAAACCACCAGTTTCAAGAAAAAGGGCAAAGGGAAGAAGAAGGATAACTTCAAGAAGAACAACAAGCAAGTTGCTGCTCAGGAGAAGAAACCCAAGTCTGGACCTAAGCCTGAGACTGAGTGCTTCTACTGCAAGCAGACTGGTCACTGGAAGCGGAACTGCCCTAAGTATTTGGCGGATAAGAAGGATGGCAAGGTGAACAAAGGTATATGTGATATACATGTTATTGATGTGTACCTTACTAATGCTCACAGTAGCACCTGGGTATTTGATACTGGTTCTGTTGCTAATATTTGCAACTCGAAACAAGGGCTGCGGATTAAGCGAAGATTGGCTAAGGACGAGGTGACGATGCACGTGGGAAATGGTTCCAAAGTCGATGTGATCGCGGTCGGCACACTACCTCTACATCTACCTTCGGGATTAGTTTTAGACCTAAATAATTGTTATTTGGTGCCAGCGTTGAGCATGAACATTATATATGGATCTTGTTTGATGCGAGACGGTTATTCATTTAAATCTGAGAATAATGGTTGTTCTATTTATATGAGTAATATCTTTTATGGTCATGCACCCTTAAAGAGTGGTCTATTTTTGTTGAATCTCGATAGTTGTTGGGGATATACCCCGCGGTATGATCCGGCCGGAGTTATAACCCGGCTGGGACTTAGTAAACCGGTAGGTGTTAAAGCAGGTGGTAAACCGGCAGGTGTTAAGGCAGGTGGTAAACCGGTTGGTGTTAAGTCAGACGGTAAACCGGCAGGTTGTTAAACCGGCTCACAGTTAAGACAGACATGTAAAACAGGCAGTTAACCCAGACGGTAAACCGGCGGGTTGTTAAACCAGCTGACAGTTAAGACAGGAGTTAAGTTAGATGATAACTTAGTAGACATTCTTAAACCGGTAGACCATCTTAAACCGACACCAGTTAACTTCCGGCAGGCAGTGGTAACTGGGTTGCCAGGAGTTATGAAGCCCGAGACGTTATGAAGCCCAAGATGTTAAGAAGCCCAAGAAGAGAAGCCATAATAGTTAAGTCTTAAGTCTGAGTTGGACTCTACATGTAACCCGCCCCTTCAACTTATATAAGGAGGGGCAGGGCTCCCCAAAGAGGGACAAGTAAGAAGAAACAATCTTAAAGGGTTAGGGTTAACTGGGAGAGCCGGTTTACGGTGACTTCCTCATGATCATAATGAGAGATAGCCTCAAAAAACACGTAGGGTTGTTACCGGATGATGTTTCCCGGGCCCGAAGCTGTCTAAACCCTTGTCTTGCATTGCGTCTCTCGATTCTACTCAACCCCTCTCAAGCTACCACATGGATGCGTTGGCCTCACGACTAAGTCCTCACACTAGGACATCTGCCGTGACAATTCCACGATAGTTGGCGCCCACCGTGGGGCCGCGCATGATGGTGTTGAGTTCTTGAAGGGATCTCTTAAGGGATCGAAAAGTTTGTGATTTTCCTAGATGAGCCAGTTTGGGGGGATCTACATCAGCTTGAAGATCATTGATTCAGATTTACAATCTGTGAGAGTTAAAGTTTGAGAAAATTAGGGTTACGCGGTGGATTAGAAGTCGAGCCATGATGATAGCCCGGATTCGCTATGACAACTTAAATTCCGCAGTGATGATAGTAGGCAATACCCAAAAGTGTTCTATGGCTATTATTTTTTATAAAGGCAAAGTTGACCCGTCAGAAAAAAAGTTCTGCTACTAGTATCCGGCGGATCAAAGTTGCATCGACACGAGCCCCAATGGCAAAGCGATCAGTACTGCTACTGGTGTTATTAAATTGAGATTCCACCGCCGCTGCTCGGTGAGACTAGCAAAGCCTACGAAGGAATAAGTGCCAAACTGATGGAGGCCACGAACCGGAAACAAATATGATACAATCCGGACTCCTCCGCTGTCCGCGCCTCGAGTCCTCGACGCCCTGCAAGTTCATCCGCCACTTCATATTTATAATGAACCGGAGGCAGGCCGGGATTCGGACATTGCAAGCCGGCTCGCCTGCTTCCACTGTTGACTCCGTCTCCACCGCACCAACTTCGCTGGTTGCTCCATCGCTGAGCCGGCCCCGCACCTTTCGTTGTGGCATCATTTGGCCTAAACTGCCGCGGGGGCCTCTCCTGGACAGACTGGTTGTCTTGTGCTACTTCACGTCGTTCCCTGCCTAAATTCTAAGCGCCGGATTGCGCTTCGCCTCTCGTGTGAATCGCCGTAGCCCGCCATGGATAAACCTCTGTTGCCGTAAACCGCTGGAGAACTGCCCGTGCCTTGCTGGCCTCACCTCCGCCATGAGCTGCCGCTGCCGCTGTGAGCCGCCTCGAGCCGCCATGTTTCAACTACTGTCGTAAGCAGCCATCTTTGGCTCGCCTCCGTCGAGCACGATTGCCCCTGCTTCCAAACCGTAGTTGCGCCCGAGTCACTGCGGATGCGACCCACCACCGGTTTAGTCTACGGGCTCCGCTGCTCACACAAACACCGCAAATCGGTCTTCAGCCACCCGGTGTGCTCCACCTCGGTTTGCACTCCCGTGCTGCTGCTCCAACGGTCCAACACCAGCTCGCTGTTGTACCCTTTGAGCCGCCCATCTTCAAATTGCCGCCGCCGGCCACCTTTCGAGTCGGCCGCCGTGGTATATCGGAGCCGGTTTTCTACTTTAGCCTAGTATAAGTCGCCACCGTTTTCCATCTGAACCGTCGCGGCACTCTGCCGTCTCAAATTGCCAACCAACAAGAATAAGGAAGAAGCCGCTGCGGACTGGGTCTCCGCTCGGTCTTCAGCCATAAACCGTCGGCCGCCTCAGTTACGTCTCCACTGGCCTCGTCTCCGCTTTGCCAAATCGCTGTGTTAACCCGCTCTACTCTGACTCTGAAACCACTGCTGCGTTTCCAAGGCTTCAACTCGCCGGCCGCTGCCGAGCCGTCGTTCCCGCAGTGCTGTTTCTGCTGCGACCAAGTCGCCGGATCACCCCTGTCTCCGCTGAATCGCTGAAGCTCCTGCTCCAACCCGCCGGCTTCAGCCGCGACTCCAACCTGCCGGTCTCCGTGACAAGTTATTACATTGCGATAATCTCAATTTCCGTCAGGCAGCAGGCTGCTGTAACTTCTACACCGAGTCACCTTATAGGGATCGAGGGTTACGTGGTCAGTTAATGACAGAGAATGGACGTGAGGAGGGTCTACGACATCGACGAGCAGTCATAATGAGCTACGTTTTCATAACTGGGCGGCGCCACAAGTCGCCGGATCAAGATAGTCCCGCACATTGCCGGGTCAAGATTGGCCGCACATCGCCGGATCAGTACCGTCCAGAACTTCCACTGAAAGAGCAAGTGGAATCTACTAAAAGTTGTTGTGCACTGCTCTTCACGTCAGGACACTGGGGATCAACCAAACTGACGCTGCCTGTATTGCATCAAGCCATTGATTCACGGAAGACCTGGAAGGCCTGTACTACTGCTCTCCTCAACCCAGATTTGACTCAGATACCGCTGAGCCGGTTTCGTTTTTTCCGGCGAGTCATCGCGATCTTAAAATACCGTCGCTCTGAATCGGCCGTTTCCTCTGTCTCTCTGCACGGACTCGCAGCGCGCTGAGCCGTCGTGTCTGATTCAAGGACTACATTGCTATCTCTACGGCCTCAAGCAGCGGCAGTTGCCAAATCGCCACCTCGGTCGCCGAGCGGACTCCGTCTCCGCGCCGGGACGCCTCACCTCGACCGAACTGGTGCGCCAAAGCCGCCTCGTCAACTCCCCTTGCTTCGGCCTCGCCCCTGCCTCAGCCGTAAATCGCCACCCACTATCCTTCATCTCTACCGCGCACCGGCTAGCTCTTGCCGCTCAGAGACACCCTGCTCCACCGCCGTTCTGAGCCGCCGGCCGCCTCGACACCCAAATCGCCGCGGACCTCTGCGCCGCGTCTCTACTCAGGCGACCCGGCTCCCGAGCCCCGCGAGCCGGCCCTACTCATCTCTCCGCAAATGAGCCGGCGCCGAGCCATCCTGGATACGCCCTGATCAACAAGTCACCGCTGCCACACTCCGTCTTGCTTGAGTCTCCGCTGCGGATGAATGGCCGTTGGTGCCATTGCTAAACCGCCTCCATCTCGGTTTTCTGACCTGTGCGCCTTCGCCTCTGTTCTGACTCGCCCTGAGACGTCCTGCTCCTACGCTGTTGTGAATAGCCACTCCGCTTTACTCCACCTCCGCTGGCTCCGAGTCGCCTCGAGACGCCGTAGCTCCCCCATTTTTTCACCACCAGGATACCTCCGAATTGCTCATGGCCGTGATCCGCCTTCTGCCACCGGTCGGAGCCCGGGGGTTATTTTGCTCGAGAAGGAGAACCTGTATATGGGCCGCGGGATCTAACCCGCCGCCGGTCGCAGTTCCCGCGTGCCCGTCTCCCAAGCCACCGGGCGGTTTACCTGACCTCAGCGTCAAATCCTCTGCTAACTCGCCGGACCGGCTGCCATGGAAATAGCAGTCAAACAAGTGGCCCTCGCAGGAGATAAGAACATGGTGTAAAGCTACCAATTGTGTGCGGTCTGACTAAGGGGTTGACGCACAAGCTGCATCTAATGACCTGGTGCGAATCAAAACAAAGGAGGAGTATGCGAGTTAAAATAATGGAAGATGTGTACAGGCCAGCCACAGTTACTACTGCACATCACAAGAGTTGGGATTAGTCGCTGACCAACATGTCATAATAGCCGCCTGCCGTACGATGAACAGTTGCAATCTCCGGATCGATAAGACCAGAGGTCATTACGTGTGTAACGGCATAATCCGTCTATGGAAAGATCGCAGAGACAAAGCAGTAAAAGCAGGCACGCAGAGGTTGTGCCAGCGCTTGTAGCGCACTGGATCCCTGATGGACTCGTACTGCATTGTTAACCCGGGAGTCCGGTTTGCATGGACACATTAGATTATCCGGCAGACCCAGGTAAAATTATTGTTATATGGTTTGATCAACAAATCAAAGGTGGTGCCGAATATTCGCACGCATTGAGTTGTCCAATGGACAGCGGCAATAAGCATAAATCTTGATGCCTGATCAGTCTAGTTATCTAAACTTGGTTTACGCCATCAGTATCATCCGACAAAAACAAATATCAGGTGCTATCTTTTCTATGTATTTTATCAGCACGTATTAAAAATTGTTTAAAAAACAATTACTTTGGTCTATGGTATTTTTTCGCAGGATCATTATTCATTACAAAGGTGTGAAAGGGGTGTGCGCCAAATAATTTTTGCACTAGCGCTTGTCCGTACCGTGCTGCTCGACGGACACGTGCGCAAGTCGCGGCCTCTGCTACATCAACACAACGTGATTGGCTCGTCCGTCCGTTCCGGTTTAAAACCGCCGCGGTTGACTCATCTGTCTGCTCCCGCGGCCGACTCGACCATGATTGATTTCAGCTTCACCGTGGTGATCATCAACCCCGCGGTGGATATTAACTGGCCTGACATATCAGGTGAAATCCATCTAGTATATTTTTATGTTATATATTGCTTTCTTTAAAAAGAGCAATTACTCCGGCTTGCAAAGTTATCTATTGCAGGACCCTAAACCGCCATATTGATGCAAATTTAAAGGCCGTTAGAAAATTTCCGGCTTAACAAGAAGGATTTCGGTTTAAAATCTGGCTCAAGGGAAAGTTGTCTCCCACAAAAGCTTTGAAGCTCTCAATATCCGGCTTAAGAATTTCCGGTTCAAAAAAGAATAATCTCTCGCAAGTTCGAGTTTTCAGGAAAAATTAAAGGGACCAAAGAGAGTCTGCTGCACAGCACAGCTCAAACATAGGTACCCCTGGAGCATAGCTCACAATATCATTTGGGGGCTTCCTGTTCAAATATAGGTGTATTCACCAAAGAGAACATAGCGTTACTACCCTCTTGATTCTGGCTATCAAGCCAATATTATCATAAGAGCACAGCTCTGGTTACTTCGGTAATCCGGCTATCAAGCCAATATTATCATAAGGGGCCAAAGAGAGTCTGTTGCACAGCACAGCTCAAACATGGGTATCCCTTGAGCACAACTCACAATATCACTCGGGGGCTATGTTCGAACCATAGTCACACCTCTTGATAGGCTTAAGGCCACCAGGGAAATCATTTGGGGGCTCTGGTCGTATCCGAACCATAGCTTATACCCTCTTGATCAGCATAAGGGCACCAGGGAAATCACTTGGGGGCTTGGTCGTATCCGAACAATAGCTACACCTCTTGATAGGCATAAGGCCACCAGGGAAATCACTTGGGGGCTATGTGTTCGAACCATAGTTGCACCTCTTGATAGGCATAAGGGCACTAGGGAAATCACTTGAGGGCTCTGGTCGTATCTGAACCATAGCTTAAACCCTCTTGATCATACATATACATCATCATATATTCCACCATACATCATCATTACATCATCATAGCATGTATCATATGTGCATAGATATACCGGCTTATATGGCAGGAATCGGTTTTCAAACCAGGATATATTATTCAAAATCTTTAATAGCCAACACGGCTAGATTTTATTATGGTTATCAAATAACCAGTATTATGATTAAGGTTTTCAAAGTCGCTTTAACGCAATGACTATCATATTATCAATGGATATGGTTTATTCTACAATTGAAGGAATAGTCCCGAGTCGCTGCAGGCTTACGACCCGACACTTGGGGGCTACATTATTCAAGTTGGAATTACATCAAATACACAAGTCTCATGTCGCTACAAGCATGCACCATGACACTTGGGGGCTAATGCAAAGTCATTGTTTGCTCACCTTATTGAAGACCCGACTCATCACATCGTAATGAGCCGGCCCTTAGGGGCTACAAATTGCTCCTGTCAACCATTCAAGGTACAAAGCTTTTAATCCATTATATTGAAGGGTCCACTGCTCAGTTGGTAAAGCACAAAGCTCTTAACCATGTGGACATGGGTTCAAGCCCCATGATGGGGGTTACATCATATAATGTTATTCGCAATGAAGTATATATAAAGTCCCAGCTCAATATTATCTTACTGAGCCGTCCCTTGGGGACTACACGTTACTATTCAAAATCTACATGATTATATTTACAAAGTCCCTACTCATTATTGCATAATGACCCGGCCGTTGGGGGCTACACTAGTTGAAGTTTTTATAAGCATAAGGCAATTTCAAGTCCCAGGTTGCTGCAAGCATGACAACCCGGCACTTGGGGGCTACATATGTGGAATACTCAGTTCTGACTGGTGATCGAGATGAACAACCTGGATTTCTTCAAGCTTGTGACATTCATAATGAAGCAAGTCTTAAGCTGTTGCTATGCCACCTTCTTAAGACTTGGGGTCTACAAGTGATAGGCATATAAGAGGTATATTTTCAAAACTGATGTTAACAAACAGTTCTGATCCGGTGCCATCAATATTCTTAAACCGGTAATTTTGGCAATGGTAAACCGGTAAAGTTTTACATTCTTAAACCGGCTGAAGATCAAATGAGTATTTCAAAGGCCAATATTTTTGTTAAGCATTGGGAACTGAAGTCAAAGGAGTTATTCTTCACAATATTTCTCTGTGACAAACCAATGCCAGCAAATTGATTATGAAGCTGGCCTATTGACTCGGATTTTATAGAAGAAGGAAGTGACAAGGACTTAAGGATGATCAGGATCAGTTTAACATGGATAAATCCAAATTAAACTGGGGGCTAATGTCGGGGATATACCCCGCAGTATGATCCGGTCGGAGTTATAACCCGGCTGGGACTTAGTAAACCGGCAGGTGTTAAAGCAGGTGGTAAACCAGCAGGTGTTAAGGCAGGTGGTAAACCGGTTGGTGTTAAGTCAGACGGTAAACCGGCTGACAGTTAAGATAGATAGGTAAAACAGGCAGTTAACCCAGACGGTAAACCGGCTGATTGTTAAACCGGCTGACAGCTAAGACAGGAGTTAAGTCAGATGATAACTCAGCAGACATTCTTAAACCGGCATGCCATCTTAAACCGGCACCAGTTAACTCCCGGCAGGCAGTGGTAACTGGGTTGCTAGGAGTTATGAAGCTCGAGACGTTATGAAGCCCAAGATGTTAAGAAGCCCAAGAAGAGAAGTCATAATAGTTAAGTCTTAAGTCCGAGTTGGACTCTACATGTAACCCGCCCCTTCAACTTATATAAGGAGGGGCAGGGCTCCCCAAAGAGGGACAAGTAAGAAGAAACAATCTTAAAGGGTTAGGGTTAACTGGGAGAGCCGGTTTACGGTGACTTCCTCATGATCATAATGAGAGATAGCCTCAAACAGCACGTAGGGTTGTTACCGGATGATGTTTCCCGGGGCCCGAAGCTGTCTAAACCCTTGTCTTGCGTTGCGTCTCTCGATTCCACTCAACCCCTCTCAAGCTACCACATGGATGCGTTGGCCTCACGACTAAGTCCTCACACTAGGACATATGCCGTGACAATTCCATGACAATAGTAGTGATACACATATTCATAATATTGAAGCCAAAAGATGTAGAGTTGATAATGACAGTGCAACTTATTTGTGGCACTGCCGTTTAAGTCATATCGGTATAAAGCGCATGAATAAACTCCATACTGATTGACTTTTGGAACCAATTGATTATGAATCACTTGGTACTTGCGAACCGTGCCTCATGGGCAAGATGACTAAAACGCCGTTCTCCAGAACTATGGAGAGAGCTACAGATTTGTTGAAAATCATACATACAGATGTATGTGGTCCGATGAATGTTTAGGCTCGCGGCGGGTATCGTTATTTTCTCACCTTCATAGATGATTTAAGCAGATATGGGTATATCTACTTAATGAAACATAAGTCTGAAACATTTGAAAAGTTCAAAGAATTTCAGAGTGAAGTTGAAAATCATCGTAACAAGAAAATAAAGTTTCTACGATCTGATCGTGGAGGAGAATATTTGAGTTACGAGTTTGGTCTACATTTGAAACAATGCGGAATAGTTTCACAACTCACGCCACCCGGAACACCACAGCGTAACGGTGTGTTCGAAATCGTAATCGTACTTTACTAGATATGGTACGATCTATGATGTCTCTTACTGATTTACCGCTATCGTTTTCGGGTTATGCTTTAGAGACGGCTGCATTCACGTTAAATAGGGCACCATCAAAATCCGTTGAGATGATGCCTTATGAACTGTGGTTTGGCAAGAAACCAAAGTTGTCGTTTCTTAAAGTTTGGGGCTGCAATGCTTATGTGAAAAAACTTCAACCTGATAAGCTCGAACCCAAATCGGAGAAATGTGTCTTCATAGGATACCCAAAAGAGACTGTTGGGTACACCTTCTATCACAGATCCGAAGGCAAGACTTTTGTTGCTAAATTTGGAGTCTTTCTAGAGAAGGAGTTTCTCTCAAAAGAAGTGAGTGAGAGGAAAGTAGAACTTGATGAGGTAACTGTACCTGCTCCCTTATTGGAAAGTAGTTCATCACAGAAACCGGTTCCTATGACGTCTACGCCAATCGGTGAGGAAGTTAATGATGATGATTAGGAAACTTCAGATCAAGTTGTTACTGAACCTCGTAGGTAAAACAGAATAAGATCCGCACCAGAGTGGTACGGTAATCCTGTTCTGGAAGTTATGTTACTAGACCATGACGAACCTACGAACTATGAGGAAGTGATGATGAGCCCAGATTCCGCAAAATGGCTTGAAGCCATGAAATCTGAGATGGGATCCATATATGAGAACAAAGTGTGGACTTTGGTTGACTTGCCCGATGATCGGCAAGCCATTGAGAATAAATGGATCTTCAAGAAGAAGACTGACGCTGACGGTAATGTTACTATTTATAAAGCTCGACTTGTTGCAAAAGGTTTTCGACAAGTTCAAGGGATTGACTACAATGAGACATTCTCACCTGTAGTGATGCTTAAGTCTGTCCAAATCATGTTAGCAATTGCCGCGTTTTATGATTATGAAATTTGGCAAATGGATGTAAAGACTGCATTCCTGAATGGATTTCTAGAAGAAGAGTTGTATATGATGCAACCTGAAGGTTTTATCAATCCAGAGGGAACTAACAAAGTGTGCAAGCTCCAGCGATCCATTTATGGACTGGTGCAAGCCTCTCGGAGTTGGAATAAACATTTTGATAGTGTGATCAAAGCATTTGGTTTTATACAGACTTTTGGAGAAGCCTGTATTTACAAGAAAGTGAGTGGGAGCTTTGTAGAATTTCTGATATTATATGTGGATGACATATTGCTGATTGGAAATGACATAGAATTTCTGGATAGCATAAAGGAATACTTGGACAAGAGTTTTTCAATGAAAGACCTCGGTGAAGCTGCTTATATATTGGGCATTAAGATCTATAGAGATAGATCAAGATGCTTAATTGGACTTTCACAAAGCACATACATTGACAAATTTTTGAAGAAGTTCAAAATGGATCAAGCAAAGAAAGGGTTATTGCCTGTGTTACAAGGTGTGAAGTTGAGTAAGACTCAATGCCCGACCACTGCAGAAGATAGAGAGAAGATGAAAGATGTTCCCTATGCTTCAGCCATAGGCTCTATCATGTATGCAATGCTGTGTACCAGACCTGATGTGTGCCTTGCTATAATTTTAGCAGGGAGGTACCAAAGTAATCCAGGAGTGGATCACTGGACAGCGGTCAAGAACATCCTGAAATACCTAAAAATGACTAAGAATATGTTTCTCGTTTATGGAGGTGACAAAGAGCTAGTCGTAAATGGTTACGTCGATGCAAGCTTTGACACTCATCCGGACGATTCTAAATCACAAACCGGATACGTGTTTACATTGAACGGTGGAGCTGTCAGTTGGTGCAGTTCTAAACAAAGCGTTGTGGCGGGATCTACATGTCAAGCAGAGTACATAGCTGCTTCGGAAGCACCGAATGAAGGAGTTTGGATGAAGGAGTTCATATCTGATCTAGGTGTCATACCTAGTGCATCGGGTCCAATGAAAATCTTTTGTGACAATACTGGTGCAATTGCCTTGACGAAGGAATCCAGATTTCACAAGAGAACCAAGCACATCAAGAGACGCTTCAATTCCATCCAGGATTTAGTCCAGGTGGGAGACATAGAAATTTGCAAGATACATATGGATCTAAATGTTGCAGACCCATTGACTAAGCCTCTTCCATGAGCAAAACATGATCAGCACCAAGGCTCCATGGGTGTTAGAATCATTACTGTGTAATCTAGATTATTGACTCTAGTGCAAGTGGGAGACTGAAGGAAATATGCCCTAGAGGCAATAATAAAGTTATTATTTATTTCCTTATATCATGATAAATGTTTATTATTCATGCTAGAATTGTATTAACGGGAAACATAATACATGTGTGAATACATAGACAAACAGAGTGTCACTAGTATGCCTCTACTTGACTAGCTCGTTGATCAAAGATGGTTATGTTTCCTAACCATAAACATGAGTTGTCATTTGATTAATGGGATCACATCATTAGCAGAATGATGTGATTGACTTGACCCATTCCGTTAGCTTAGCACTTGATTGTTTAGTTTGTTGCTATTGCTTTCTTCATGACTCATACATGTTCCTATGACTATGAGATTGTAACATCCCAAATTTTCAATTTGGAATGTTATACACTAGATCATCATTGCATAGCATATTTTACTGCATTTTGGTTGATCCTAGAAAATTCTACGCAACTCAAGGACCCTCGGAGAGAGTTGGGGATTTCGTTATTTTCATATTTGAGTTTTCTCAAATTTTGAAAATAGGATCATTTGATTTTATTTATTTTATCTTCAATTATTTCTATTACAAAAATATGGGAGAGGGAATAAAATGACTTTCCCAAAATAAAGAAATTTTGAGGATTTAATAAAAAAATCAAATAAGATTTTATTTTGGTTTTATTTGCTATTTTATTTGAATTTGCGAAAAATGTGTGTTTTTCAAAATTGTATTTAGGCCCCAAATAAATGTTCATCCTGTGCGGCCTGATTTTAGAAGCCGGGGAAAATATATTTCGGGATTTTTGGAGTCCGTTTAGTATTCCTTTTTTTCTAAGCATAATTATTTAAAAAAAGTCCAAACTGACTCTGGGCCGTAACCGGCCAGGACTCCGCCTGGCCGGGCCTTTAAATAGCCGCCGCCCGAGGCCCGACAGCCCAGCCGCGCCCCCGCCGCAAACCCTAACCCTAGAGCCGCCGCCCCACCGCTGCGCCGCCTTGCCGCGCCGGACCGCCGCCGCCCCACCGTCGGACCGCCGCCGCCCCGCCTCGCCGGACCGCCGGATCCGCCGCCGCCGGAGGTAGATCTCGCCGCCATTTTTTTAGAAAACCGACCGGTTTTCCTTCGGTTTCGTTCGGTTTTTTTAGTTTCGTTTTTTTAAATAGATCGGTTTTTCTGGTTTATTTATTTAGCGAGCGTTCGCCCGTTCGTTCGTTTTAACGAACGTTCGTCATTTTTCTTTTTCTCGGATTTAATCCGCGACTTTTCTGATCGCGATTCCTGATCCGTTTTTCGTTCTAGTATAACTTTTCGCTCGTTTATCGGAATCAGGCAATTCAAGCGCCTGGAGTTTCGTCTCGAAACCCTCTTTCCGTTTAACCAACTCAAACAAGTTTTTGCCACTGTAAAAATTGCCCTAGATCCAGAATAGTAAATGAAGCTTGTTTCTTTTGCCGTTTGTCTTTCATTGCTTCATTCGATTTGATTCTTTTTGCCAACCGGAGTTCTTAAGTTGAACTTTCTGGTTATATCTCTTATTTGAGTTTTACCTGTGCATTAGTTGAGTACTTATTGTATGCTTGTTTGTTTCCGATAGAGTACCCGGAGTGCGCCGCCCTGCTACTTCGAATCGCTAGGTTTTGCGGATCATCAGCAAGGCAAGTAACACTTTGATCATACCTCCTACTACCCAGTTTTATTGCATTAGATCAATCCTCACACATTGCATGATTAGGATCTAATTAAATTGTGGGTTTGGGAAGTAGTTGAGGTAGTACCTATTACCTGTTATTATCAAACCTTTGGGAGTTACTTCTACGTTTGCTTATTATGCCATGCTATGCTAGTAGACGTGGATTGGGTGAGTGTATCCATGACAGGATGTGAGATTGTTAAATTAATGGTTTATCTAAGGTGGCAACTTAAATACACATCTGGGTGGATTGAGGCACCTGGGTATTCCAGCGACTGCCTGTTTTCTTTTGGACCGCCACCCAGGCTCAAAGGGATCATGAGATTATTCATGCTAGAAGCTTCCGTGTGCAGCCACAAGCTACTATGGGCTCTAGCATAGTTGACTAAGTCGTGCGAACTCTTACAGTGGTAGACTAGCAGATGTAGGGGATGTAGGTTGGTACGGTCTACCCGTTCGTAAGGTGCTAGCGCTTCTGAAAGACTATGTCTCGGTCATCCGTTTCTCAAACACCTTGTAGTGCGAGAAATCCAATGGAGGAGATCGAGTCTTGTGGGGAAAAGTGCAGAAACCTCTGCAGAGTGTATAAACTAATCATGGTTAGCCGTGTCCCCGGTTATGGACATCTTGAGAATCTAGTACCTGAATTATCATGTGAATCTCATCATGTTACTCTACAATTAATTTGTCGGGTTTTTTTAATAATGATGCTTAATTGGGATTGAGAATGCTGTCAACCATTCTCAATGTTTAACAACTACCATGATAGTTAAATAAAATTTATTCCTTTGCAGTAGGGAAAAATTGGCTTTTCGCAAAAACCTTATAACCATAGAGCTTTCCACCAGCCAAATATGCATATAGTATAGCCTATTTCATTTCATTACCCTCTATGTGTTACATTGCCAGCGTATTCCACGTGCTGACCCGTTTCGGGCTGCAACGTTAATGTTGCAGACTTTTCAGACGATGATTAAGGTGCTTTTAGGTCGTGGTTCTATACTCAGTGATGCCGTCGGAGTTGATGGAGTCACTTATCTGCCAAGCCTTCCGCTGTTATCGTTATTAGATGGCCTTAAGCCATATTTATTGTAATAAGCTCTCTCTTGAGACACTCGTTGTAATAAGTGTGTGATTGCTACTCTGTTATAAATCCTTCAAGTACTGTGTGGTGTCAACATTACTGATCCAGGGATGACACCTGAGCACAGAGATTGGACCGTTTGAGGTCTGGTCGCTACTGAGATTATGCAACTCCCGTTTACCGGAGGAACACTTTGTGTGATACCAAACCTCACAACGTAACTGGGTGATTATAAAGGTGCTCTACAGGTGTCTCCAAAGGTACTTGTTGGGTTGGCGTATTTCGAGATTAGGATTTGTCACTCCGATTGTCGGAGAGGTATCTTTGGGCCCACTCGGTAATGCACATCACTTAAGCCTTGCAAGCATCGCAACTAATGAGTTAGTTGCGGGATGATGTATTACGGAACGAGTAAAGAGACTTGCCGGTAACGAGATTGAACTAGGTATTGAGATATCGACGATCGAATCTTGGGCAAGTAACATACTGATGACAAAGGGAACAACGTATGTTGTTATGCGGTTCTGACCGATAAAGATCTTCGTAGAATATGTGGGAGTCAATATGAGTATCCAGGTTCCGCTATTGGTTATTGGCCGGAGACGTGTCTCAGTCATGTCTACATAGTTCTCAAACCTGTAGGGTCCGCACGCTTAAAGTTTCGATGACGGTTATATTATGAGTTTATGAGTTTTGATGTACCGAAGGTTGTTCGGAGTCCCGGATGTGATCACAGACATGATGAGGAGTCTCGAAATGGTCGAGACATGAAGATTGATATATTGGAAGCCTGTATTTGGATATCGGAAGTGTTTCGGGTGAAATCGGGATTTTACCGGAGTACGGGGAGGTTACCGGAACCTCCCGGGGGATTAATGGGCCATAGTGGGCCTTAGTGGAGAAGAGGAGAGGCGGCTAGGACAGGGCTGCGCGCCCCTCCCCCTCTAGTCCAAATAGGACAAGGAGAGGGGGCGGCGCCCCCTTTCCTTCCTCTCTCCCTCCTCTTCCCCCCTTCTCCTAATCCAACAATGAAAGGGAGGGAGTCCTACTCCCGGTAGGAGTAGGACTCCTCCTGGCGCGCCTCCTCCCTGGCCGGCTGCCTCTCCCCCCTTTGCTTCTTTATATATAGGGGCAGGGGGCACCCTAGAGACACAACAATTGATTTGATATTTTAGCCGTGTGCGGTGCCCCCCTCCACCATTGTCCACCTCGATAATATTGTAGCGGTGCTTAGGCGAAGCCCTGCATCGGTAGAACATCATCATCGTCACCACGCCGTCGTGCTGACGAAACTCTCCCTCAACACTCGGTTGGATCGGAGTTCAAGGGATGTCATTGGACTGAATGTGTGCTGAACTCGGAGGTGCCATGCGTTCGATACTTGATCGATCGGATCGTGAAGACTTACGACTACATCAACCGCGATGTGCTAACGCTTCCGCTTTCGGTCTACGAGGGTACATGGACAACACTCTTCCCTCTCGTTGCTATGCATCACCATGATCTCGCGTGTGCGTAGGAATTTTTTTGAAATTACTACGTTACCCAACAGATCTTCCACCAAATAAACCAACTAGCATCAACTACAAGGAGTAATTAACACTACTAGCAACCCACAGGTACCAATCCCAGACTTGGAGACAAGAATTGGATACAAGAGATGAACTAGGGTTTTGAGAGGAGATGGTGCTGGTGAAGATGGTGATGGAGATTGCCCTCTCCCGATGAGAAGAGCGTCGGTGATGACGATGGCAATGATTTCCCCCTCCCGAAGGGAAGTTTCCCCGGCAGAACAGCTCCACTAGAGCCCTAGATTGGTTCCGCCAAGGTTCCGCCTCGTGGCGGCGGAGTCTCGTCTGGAAAGATGGCTTATGATTTTTTCCTCATCGAAAGACTCCATATAGCAGAAGATGGCCATCGAAGGGCCACCAAGGGGCCCACGAGGTAGGGGGGCGCGCCCAGGGGGTAGGGCACACCCCCCACCCTCGTGGGCAGGGTGTGGCCCCCCTGGTGGACTTCTTGCGCTCAGTATTTTTTATATATTCTGAAAACATCTTCCGTGAAGTTTCAGGACTTTTGGAGCTGTGCAGAATAGGTCTCTAATATTTGCTCCTTTTCCAGCACAGAATCCCAGCTGCCGGCATTCTCCCTGTTTATGTAAACCTTGTAAAATAAGAGAGAATAGGCATAAGTATTGTGACATAATGTGTAATAACAGCCCATAATGCAATAAATATAGATATAAAAGCATGATGCAAAATGGACGTATCAACTCCCCCAAGATTAGACCTCGCTTGTCCTCAAGCGAAAGCCGAAATCGAAAAATATGTCCACATGTTTACAGATAGAGGTGTCGATAAAAATAAAATACGAACATGAGGGCATCATGATTATTCTTAGAATAGCAACTTATAGAATTCTTGTCATATGATCTCTTATGCTAGAGTAACAATTCAATCACAATTTCAAGTATGAATCATAAACTTCATTGACAACTAACAAATTATAATCTCGGTCATTGGAGCAATTGCAATTTATCATAACATAGGAAAGAGTAAATATAAGAGCTTTTCAGCAAGTCCACATACTCAACTATCATATAGTCTTTCACAATTGCTGACACTCACGCAATACTTATGGGTATGGAGTTTTAATCAGACACAGAGAAAGATAGGGGCTTATAGTTTTGCCTCCCAACGTTTTACCTCAAGGGTAATGTCAACAATAATAGTTCATGAAATCTCACATCGAATTAGCCATATATACCAGGATCTTTCCAACATATTGTGCTTGCCAAAGGATAAAATATAAAAAGGAAGGGTGAAGATCACCATGACTCTTATGCAAGGTAGGAGATAAAAGTAAAAGATAGGCCCTTCGCAGAGGGAAGCAGAGGTTGTCATGCGCTTTTATGGTTGGATGCACAAAATCTTAATGCGAAAGAACATCACTTTATATTGCCACTTGTGATATGGACCTTTATTATGCAGTCTGTCGCTTTTATTTCTTCCATATCACACGATTGTATAAAGCTTATTTCCTCCACACCAATCAATCATACATATTTAGAGAGCAATTTTTATTGCTTGCACCGATGACAACTTACTTGGAGGATCTTACTCAATCCATAGGTAGGTATGGTGGACTCTCATGGCAAAACTGGTTTAAGGTTGTTTGGAAGCACAAGTAGTATCTCTACTTGGTGCGATGAATTTGGCTAGCATGAGGGGGAAAGGCAAGCTCAACCATGTTGGATGATCCATGACAATATAATTTATCTCAGATGTAAGAAAACATAACCCATTACGTTGTCTTGCTTGTCCAACGTCAACTCTTTAGCATGTCATATTTTAATGAGTGCTCACAATCATAAAAGATGTCTAAGATAGTATATTTATATGTGAAGACCTCTCTTTCTTTATTACTTCCTATTAATTGCAACGATGACCAAAACTATGCTTGTCAACTCTCAACAACTTTTATTCATCATACTCTTTCTATGTGAGCTCATTACTCTCCATAAGATCCATATGATCTCTTTGTTTCCCTTTTATTCTTTCTCTTTTTTTTTGTTCACTCAAGATCATGGCAAAACAATTAAGCCCTGGACTCACCACTAATCTTTATTATATATAGCTCACGGACTCGATTACATAGAAGGATCATAAAGCAAAACTCACAACTAGATCATACTAAAAGCTTTTATTCTACTAGATTAAAATATTATCAAAGGGATCGAACTAAGAAAAACGGTAAAGATAAAAGTGATGGTGATACGATACCGGGGCACTCCCCCAATCTTGGCAGTTGCCAAGGGGAGTGCCCATACCCATGTGGTTATGTCTCCTTTTCGGGGAAGGTGATGTGATATTCTTGGCGAT
This sequence comes from Triticum urartu, assembly GCF_003073215.2. Classification (NCBI taxonomy): domain Eukaryota; kingdom Viridiplantae; phylum Streptophyta; class Magnoliopsida; order Poales; family Poaceae; genus Triticum; species Triticum urartu. The sequence continues at coordinate 488,779,556 of NC_053024.1, forward strand.
GATGCCCCTCAGGATACGATTCTCCTCCTCGAGCTTATTGACTTGCTGCTTGAGGTCCATTATTTCCTTCCGAAGTTTTCCTGTAACAACCAAATCTCCCTGCACCCAAGGGTGTTGCATAGCTGCGAGAGAACCAGTGACACTCTTTTTCATATTCTCATAAGAAAGAAATCTAACATTGGAAGGGATAACCGAATTTGGAATAGCCGAGCTCTGCAGTTCCCCTATTGTGAATCCAGCTCGGAAGCAGGAAGTGACTTCTTGATCCTCCTCCATGGCATCTATCCTCTTCAAATCAGCCTCCATCTCTTCCTCCGTTGCTGGCCCAAAGTGGTCAACATTGTTGTTTGTCATTGATCTCGGTGCCGGGTGAGACACCCGGCTCTCCCTGACTAACTCTTGCAAAGACATCTTGCTCTTATCTGCAGTAGCAACAGCTCGAAACACAAACAGAGGATAATCGCGTGATACGGGAGTCAAAACCTCTAGGAGATTATATAATGAATTTTTACCGACCAAATTACGTGTCGTGTAAGAAAACGGAGTCCGGAAAGCGAACGAGGTGCCCACGAGGTAGGGGGTGCGCCCAGGGGGGTAGGGCGCGCCCTCCACCCTCGTGTCCTTCCCGGACTGCTTCTTATTTTTCTATTTTTCTAAATATTCCAAAATGGAAGAATATTGCTATAAAAACTGTTTTGGAGTCGGTTTACTTACCGTACCACATACCTATTCCTTTTCGGAGTCTGAAACGTTCCAAAAAGTGTCCCTTATGTATTCCTCCGGGGTTACGGTTTCAATAACATTGGTTTCAACATTTATAGGATTACCTGGGATATAATGTTTAATTCTTTGACCGTTCACCACCTTCGGATTTGTGCCTTCGAAGTTGTTGATTTTTATGGCACCGGAACGATAGACCTCCCCGATAACGTAAGGACCTTCCCATTTAGAGAGAAGTTTTCCTGCAAAAAATCTTAAACGAGAGTTGTATAGCAATACATAATCACCTACATTAAACTCACGCTTTTGTATTCTTTTGTCATGCCATATTTTAACTTTTATTTTAAACAATTTGGCATCCTCATAGGCTTGGATTCTCCATTCATCAAGTGAGTTGATGTCAAATAACCTCTTCTCACCGGCAAGTTTAAAATCATAGTTGAGCTCTTTAATAGCCCAATAAGCCTTATGTTCTAGTTCGAGAGGAAAGTGACATGCCTTTCCATAAACCATTTTATACGGAGATATACCCATAGGATTTTTATATGCAATTCTATAGGCCCATAATGCATCATCAAGTTTCTTGGACCAATTCTTTCTAGATCTATTAACAGTCTTTTGCAAAATTAATTTGAGTTCTCTGTTGCTCAATTCTACTTGACCACTAGATTGTGGGTGATAAGGAGATGCAATTCTATGATTAACATCATATTTAGCAAGCATTTTACGGAAAGCACCGTGAATAAAATGTGAACCATCATCAGTCACTAAATATCTGGGGACTCCAAACCTTGGAAAAATAACTTCTTTAAGCATTTTAATAGAAGTGTTACGATCAGCACTACTAGTTGGAATAGCTTCTACCCACTTAGTAACGTAATCAACAGCAACTAAAATATGTGTATATCCATTAGAGGCAGGAAAAAGGTCCCATATAATCAAAGCCCCAAACATCAAATGGTTCAATAACAAGTGAATAATTCATAGGCATTTCTTGACGTCTACTAATATTACCAATTCTTTGACATTCATCACAAGACAAGACAAACTTATAGGCGTCCTTGAAGAGAGTAGGCCAATAAAAACCGGATTGCAATACCTTGTGTGCAGTTCTATCTCCAGCATGGTGTCCTCCATAAGCCTCGGAGTGACACTTGAGTAGGATTTGTTCCTGTTCATGCTCAGGTACACAATGTCTAATAACACCATCTACTCCTTCTTTATAAATATGTGGGTCATCCCAAAAGTAATGTCTCAAATCATAGAAGAACTTTTTCTTTTGCTGGTATGTGAAACTAGGTGGTATAAATTTAGCAACAATGTAATTAGCATAATCAGCATACCATGGAGCAGTATGAGAAGCATTTATGACATTAATTTGTTCATCAGGAAAACTATCATCAATAGGTAGTGGGTCATCAAGCACATTCTCTAGCCTAGACAAGTTGTCTGCAACGGGGTTCTCAGCACCCTTTCTATCAATAATATGCAAATCAAATTCTTGTAGCAAGAGAACCCATCTAATAAGTCTAGGTTTAGCATCATTCTTTTCCATAAGATATTTAATAGCAGCATGATCAGTGTGAATAGTTACTTTAGAATCAACAATATAAGATCTGAACTTATCACAAGCAAATACAACTGCTAAGAATTCCTTTTCAGTAGTAGCATAATTTCTCTGAGCATTATCTAGAGTTTTACTAGCATATTGAATAACATTTAATTTCTTATCAACTCTTTGCCCTAGAACAGCACCTACAGCATAATCACTAGCATCACACATAATTTTGAAGGGTAAATTCCAATCAGGTGGCTGAACAATAGGTGCAGAGATCAATGCTTTCTTAAGTATTTCAAATGCTTCTACACAATCATCATCAAAGACAAATGGTATATCTTTTTGTAATAAATTAGTCAGAGGCAGAGAAATTTTTGAGAAGTCCTTAATGAACCTCCTATAAAAACCGGCATGACCAAGGAAACTTCTTATACCTTTGATGTCCTTGGGACATGGCATCTTTTCAATAGCATCAACCTTGGCTTTATCAACTTCAATACCTCTTTCAGAAACTTTATGCCCCAAGACAATACCTTCATTAACCATAAAGTGGCACTTTTCCCAATTCAAGACAAGATTAGTTTCTTCACATCTCTGCAAAACTCGGTCAAGGTTGCTTAAGCAATCATCAAAAGAGGATCCATAGACGGAAAAATCGTCCATGAAAACCTCACAAATCTTTTCACAAAAGTCAGAGAATATAGCCATCATGCATCTTTGAAAGGTAGCAGGTGCATTACATAAACCAAAAGGCATACGTCTATAAGCAAAACTACCAAAAGGGCAAGTAAAAGTAGTGTTTGATTGATCATTGGCTGACACAGGTATTTGAGAGAAACCAGAATAACCATCTAGAAAGCAAAAATGTGTGTGTTTGGATAATCTTTCTAGCATTTGATCGATAAAAGGTAAGGGGTAATGATCTTTTTTAGTAGCTTTATTTAATTTGCGGAAATCAATTACCATCCTATAACCTGTAATAATTATTTTCGGGATCAACTCATCTTTATCATTAGGAACGACAGTAATACCTCCCTTCTTAGGGACACAATGGACAGGGCTTACCCACTGACTATCAGCAATGGGATAAATTATAACTGCCTCAAGAAGTTTTAGTATTTCCTTTGTTACCACTTCCTTCATCTTAGGATTCAGCCGTCGTTGATGATCACGAACTGGTTTGGCATCTTCCTCTAAATTTATTTTGTGTTGACACAGAGTGGGACTAATGCCCTTAAGATCATCAAGAGTATATCCAATAGCAGCACGGTGCTTCTTCAGAGTTTTCAATAATCTCTCTTCCTCATGCTCTGAAAGGTTAGCACTAATAATAACATGATATATCTTTTTCTCATCAAGATAAGCATATTTAAGAGTATCAGGTAACGGTTTAAGCTCAAACACGGGATTACCCTTGGGTGGAGGACGATCCCCTAGGATTTCAACAGGCAAATTGTGTTTCAGGATGCGTTCCTGTTTAAAGAATATTTCATCTATTTCCCTTCTTTCATTCATAAACATATCATTTTCATGGTCTAGCAAATATTGTTCTAAAGGATCACTAGGAGGTACGACAATAGAAGCAAGACCAATAATTTCATCTTTACTAGGCAATTCCTCTTCACGGTGTTGTCTACGAAATTTAGAGAAATTAAATTCATGAGACATATCACCTAAACCAATAGTAACAACATCCTTTTTCACTACAAAAAAAAGACACATCCGTGACATTTTGGGCCGAATGAAAAAAAATTCTGTCATACATATGACACTTCTATGACGATAATTGTGACAAAACCTGGTATCATCATAGATGTGGTGAGCTCCTACTTCTATGACAAAAAATCATGACAGAAAATGGGATTTTCGTCCTGGGCGGGCCAAAGACGCAGCTGCATGACATTCTTTGGGCCGTCCATGACGGAAAAAACCGTGGTAGAAGCGAGGGGGAGGAAAATTTTGGGGAGTTCCCGGTTACGGTGGGAGGTCGGGGGCTGAGCGATGCGTGTTTCTCTCGTACACATACGCGCGTGTGTGCGAGGCGTTGGCTCTAACTGAACCCGAGCGAGGCGTTGGGCTCTAACTGAACCCGAGCGATTGCACTGCAGGCTACGCATTACTGAACCCGAGCGATCGATCGATGGCTATTAACTGAACCCGATCGAGCAATTCCTTCGCTACTGCTGCTAACTGAAGCCGATCGATGCTGCCTCTGGGATGAACAGCGGGCGTTGCGCGGGTGGGGGGGGGGTGGATGAACAGGACCCCGTGGTGTGGTGGAGGGCTGGATGAACAGTAGACGGTGGAGGGGTGCCCGTGGAGGGGTGGATGAATAGGACCCCGTGGTGTGGAGGGCTGGATGAACAGTAGACGATGGAGGGGTGCCCGTGGATGGGTGGTTGAACAGTACCCCGTGGTGTGGAGGGTTGGATGAATAGTAGACGGTGGAGGGGCGCCCGTGGAGGGGTGGTTGAACAGGACCCCGTGGTGTGGAGGGCTGGATGAACAGTAGACGGTGGAGGGGTGGTTGAACAGTAGCCGGTGGAGTAGCGCGCGGTGGAGGCTGGATGAACAGGAGCCCATGGAGGCTGGATGAACAGGAGCCCGTGGAGGCTGGATGAACAGGAGCCCGTGGAGGCTGGAGGAGGTCGCGGTGGAGATGAACAATATCCTGTGGAGTCCCGTTTTGCGGTACGCCACACCCCTCCCGATCAACAGGACCCCCGTTTCGACCATAGGAGGTCTGTTTCCTCCGTTTTGCGGTACGCCACACCCTTCCCGATCAACATGACCCCCGTTTCGACCGTAGAAGGTCTGTTTCCTCCATTTTGCGGTACGTCACACCCCTCCCGATGAACAGGATCCCGTTTCGAACATGGCCGGTCGAACACAAGGCCGTTTCCTCCGTTCTGCGGTACGCCAGGCCTCGTTTCCATCGCCTGTTCCGTCCAAGCCTCCTGATGAACACAACGCATTCCGTTGCCTCCCCATGAACATGACGCATTCTGTTGCCTCCCCATGAACATGACGACGACGCTATTTCTCTGTTCTGACCCAGCCATGTACACGAGCCCTCACCGTACATATGCGCGAGTAGGCGTTCGAGACCCCGCCCGTATGTACATACGTGGCCGTATTTTCTTTCTTGCACCCTGACTGATGTACGTACGTGTACATGCTACGTGCGCGCCTCTACTACGACACGTGCGCGCCTCTACATCGACCAGTATATATGTACGTACACGTTCGCAACCAGAATGACAATGCTACGTACGCTTCGACCAGGTGGGTCCTGACTGTCAGGCACTTCCTTGCGTGCGAAGATGTAGCTGGTGGGTCCCAGCAATCACGGGGGCGAATCGTTTTGTTTTTTACCCAGACGCACTTCCTTGCGTGCGAAGGTGTAGCTGGTGGGTCCCAGCAGTCAGGGGGAAACGTTTTTTTCGCCAAATACGGTGGCCCGTCCGGTGGGTCCCTGCTGTCAGGTGGAGGAATAATTATTTTGCACGTAATAAGGAGGCACTTCCTTGCTGCGGCCGTGGACCCAGCTGTCAGCCTCTCCATGTACAGTCCATGTCCGATGGAAGTCGTTCCTTGACCACGTTGACCATGCCGCGCCGAGAGCACCAGGGCGGTGGACGACGGCGAGGCCTAAGAAGGGGACGGCGGGGAGCCGGGGAAGACGCGGCAGTGGAAGCCCGCGCGAAGAGGAGTACACGGGTTCACTGGTTCGGCTGCGGTGTGAGGCTGCCGTCGCCGCAGGGCCTGGCCAGCGGTGGGAATAGTAGGGGCGGTGAGGCCTCTGCGGCAGCACAGCCGGCCACGGGAGGCAGGAGCATGCGGCACGACCGGCGCTGCTTTGGGCAGCTGGAGCAAGAAGACCAGAGGTTGAAGAAGCACTACGGCCGTTGGATGGACATCGTACGGTCACTGGATCTAGAATCGTTCATATTGACTAAAGTTGACAAAGGCCCCCGTCCCAGTCAACTTAGTAGGCCCACAACTTAGCCTCCCACCATGGTGGGTCCCAGCTAGCAGGGGGAGTATTCATTTTTTTGTGCGTAATAAGGAGGCACTTCCGGTGGGTCCGAGCTGACAGCGGGGAGAACGTATTTTTCGTGAAATACGCTGGCCCGTCCAGTGGGTCCAAGTAGTCAGGGGGAAATGTTTTTTCGCGAAATAAGGTGTCCCGTCCGGTGGGTCCTTGCTGTAAGGTGGAGGAATAATTATTTTGCGTGTAATAAGAAGGCACTTCCTTGCGGCCGCCTGGACCCAGCTGTCAGCCTCTCCACGTACAGTACTCTTTCGATGGAAGTCGGTCATTGACCACGTTGACCACGCCGCGCCGAGAGCACCAGGGCGGTGGTCTGGACGACGGCGAGGCCTAGGAAGGGGACGACGCAGAGCCAGGGAAGACGCAGCAGTGGAAGCCCGCGCGGAGAGGAGTACGAGGGTTCACTGGTTCGGCTGCAGTGTGAGGCTGCCGTCGCCGCAGAATAACAGGGGGTGTGGGTGAGTGGAGGGATGGTCTGGCCAGCGGTGGGAGTAGTATGGGGGCGATGAGGCCTCCGCGGCAGCACAGCCGGCCATGGGAGGCAGGAGCAGGCGGCACGACCGTCGCTGCTTTGGGCGGCTGGAACAAGAAGACCAGAGGTTGAAGAAGCACTACGGCCGTTGGATGGACATCGTACGGTCACTGAAGCTAGAAACGTTTATTATTTACTAAGTTGACAAAGCCCTTGGTACGCTCCAACTTAGTAGGCCCACAGGTCAGCCTCCGAAATGGTGCGCCCCAGATGTCAGGGGGAGGAATCATTTTTTGGGCGGCCGAAGCTAAGAATATCCGAGATTGAAGAAGAAGCACGACATCCGTTGGATAGACATCCAACGGCCACTGCTGCTAGAACCATGTGTTGACTATAATAAGTTGGCAAAGCCTTGCATACGCGTCAACTTATTTTTTTAGGGTTCGCGTCACTTAGTAGGTCCACAAGTGTGTGGCAGAGAACTTATAGCCCATTTGCGTTTTGTAAGAATGTACAGCCCATTTTGGAATTCTAATGGAATTTACAGCAACCCATTTATAGTTTGTTAAAAGTACAACCCATTTTCTAGCTAGGACAATGATTAATAATTTCAACCAACCATTGAAGATAGAATTCGATAAAATTTCCCACATTTTGATGGGCTCCGAAATATTTTTATCCCGAAATTTCTAGTCAGATTAAATATAAATTTGAATTACGTAAAAATCCAACGAAACATTGCGCGCGCAACAATGAAAATTTAAGATTTTCAAAATCCATAAATAATATTTTATAAACTAATTTCGTGTTTGGTGCATTTTTTTATAGTTACTGTCCAGTTTTTATAATTACATCCCATTTACTATTTTTTAAAGCCCATTTTCCTGTTAAGGCTAATGCATCCCTCCTAGGAAAGATTTACAGCCCAGCGGGGCGGAGAATAACAAGTTGACCTTTCCTGGGTATTCCTCAAAAAGACGTATAGCTGGGCTAGCCATTTTCATCTTGAAAAAATTAGTATCTAGGCTGGATATCTGGCCTGGGCTAGACGGGCCACAGCCCACCCAGTTAATACCCTCTCTCCTCTGAACAACAACGAAATCATCGCTAAGAAAAACTCTGCAGTGCTCACGCCTCAAAAACACAAATACTGCTCGAGCTGCTTGGTCCCAGCTGTCGGCCGCACCTTGTGCAATTCTCTCATTTATATTGACTACTTAGGTTGACAATGGTGTGGGACCGTGATGTCAGGAAACCAGGAGAAAGCAAAAAAAATAGTTGTACATAATAAGGAGGCAGTTGCGTACGTACGGCTATGGCCCTAGTGGGTCCCTAGTGTCATCCAGTCAAAATAAAGTCATCTACTGAATCCTCATGTTCGTTGACGATGTTAACAATGCCCGGCGCCATGGCGAGCGCAACAACTCGAAGGACAACGGAGAGGGCCTCGCGGGCCTTACGGATGGTCTAATACAGCGCCCGCTACTCATTCAGGAAGCCGGGATCATCGGACACCTATGAGCACCTTTGAGAAACTGAGACGGCATGAAACGGTAAGGCCGCGCTTGGGAGTTCTGGTTTATTTCAAACCTGTATTAACATACAAGTGTAATTTACTCGTCATCGAAAACAACGCGTAAAATACAGGCGTAATGAAACCGAGGGCCTGAGGTCTGTAAGTAAAACCGGCGGGTTACGCGTGCAATTTGAGAGACCAGTGTATATTTTACGAGCACTGCTATATGGACGACATTACCAGACGATACATGCACAACGTGCGTATCATGCCATCCATGGGCAAGGCTGAAACAGCAGCTAACGGCTGGATTAGCAATCGTTCGAGTGTCGTTCAGCGTTTTTATTGTGTGTCAAGTACTTCCGATATTTTACTAGTCGAAATCGACCAACCAAGTGCCTTCGCCCGTGTAACACCCCAAAAATTTAACCATGATTTATTAATTAAAATTTTTTCATGGTAAATTAAATTGTTATTTTCTGGATTTTCTTTTAGTTCAGAACCACTCTTTTCTCCTGAATTGTGGAGTTTTCACCCCAAGTGAAAACCTTTCAAAAATATTGTTGGACTTGTATATCTTCCCAAGAACATTTCTTTTTATCAGTGGAATTATTTCTACAATTATTTTCCCTGAGCTTTATTTCTTTAAAAATGATTTTTCATAAGTTTTAGGGTTCCATTTGCACTATAATCCTTTCAAATACTTCTTCAAAATCCCCACCAAAATTTTGGGATGTCATGTGATGTTCCCACATCACTTTTATGCAAAAACCTCTTTTAGTCATTTGGAAATTTTGAGCCCTACCCCAAGTTTTCAAATCTGGTCCAGTTTGTAATTTGCACTACAACCTATTTAAATATTTCTTTATAAATTCCACAAAAATAGGGAGATGTTAGTAGTAGTGTATAATTCAACTTTATGCAAAAAAAACCATTGGTGTTGTTTGAAAAATTTGAGCAAAACATCCTCTTTTGCTCTCTGGTCCAGTTGGGTATTTTCTACTGCAGCCATATTTTATCTTTCCCTATTACCCATGATTTTTCTCCTGCTCATAGACCACTCTACCAAACCCTTAAGTCCAGTAGATTGGACCCATTGGAGTATTTTTGGTCCATGCAATAATGCCCTTTACTTTCTGTCCAGATTTGGTTTTCTCAAAAACTTGCACTAGGGAGTTTTTGTTTTTGTCAAACTAACCTTGCCACCCTCTTTATCGTCTAAAGAGACTATGATCTGGAGTTTTTGGCCACCAGAAGAGATGCCTAGAAGCCCATGGAATTCTGTCAAGCACCTTGTGTGCATGGCCAGATTTGACATAGTTGTTAGTTTGCACGTTGGACCTGCTTGCTTTGCCTAACCAGCATGTCCACTAATCTCCTAGGCACCACTAACCTAGACCTGTTAATCCCCAGCCTCATCCAAGCCTCCTGGCATGCCTTGGCATTTTGCCGAACACATGGCGTGTGTGCTCTGGGCGCGGCCAGAGCGCGTGTTTTGCACGTGTGTGCGCCCGAGTCGCTGCGTACCGCTGCCGCCTCCCCGCGCCCGTTCTGATCCCTTCCCACTCACAGCCATCGCACCCCGACCCCTCCTTCATCGCAGAGCCACCCTGGCCACCTCCTGACACTCCACAGCGCCACCACCGCAAGCCGCCACCGCCACTCTGCCATGGACGGCGTCGCCCGAGCCACAGCCGCGCGCCACCTCGCCCCTGAATAGCCCGAGCTCATCCTCTCGCCCTGCCAGACCCCGCCAGCCATCGCCACACGCCCCCTGGCTACAGAACAGCGGTCTGCCGTTCCTATCCACTGCCGCCGTCGAACCGACCTCGACCGCCTACAAAAGGAGACCCCGAGCTCGACCAGACCCCAGGCGACCTCGGGCCATCCCTCTGGTGCTCCCACAACCAGCAATCGACGGAGGGAGGTCGTCTTCCTCGTCTCCGGTCAGTTCGGCCGCCGCCACCCTCCGGTCCCGTTCATCGCGAGCAGGGCCCCCCAGACCATCCCGTGCCACTGTCCGACTCCCCTTGACCTTTTGGAGCCACCCCACCTCTCAAACCCGATCGGGAGCCACCGTAGCTCGAGACCCCAAATCCTCCTGAAGCCACCGTCCGTCGCGGAGCTCGCCGGCGGCGACCCCCTCTGTCCTCACGACCCTCTCGACCACTGGGAGGACCGCCCTGGACTGGCGGATCCATCCCTACCCTCGGAATCCCGTGGGCAGCCGCCGTTCATCGGTGGCAATCGCCGAGCTCCGCCTCTGCCCGGCCAGAGGAGAAAGAAGGCGCGGGCGACTGGTCAAACCTGACCAGTGGGCCCAAGGGACCCACTGTCAGTGACCCAGCGACGACCCGCGCTGGTTTAAGTGGAAGCGTATTCCACCGAATACGCCTTCGCTAGAGGAAAACGTAAGTGCTGCCGAACCGTTTTCTTTTTCTGATTTTTGTTAAAAAACAGATTTTGACTAAACTTTGACTGGCTATAACTTTTAAAATACAAGTCCAATTGATTTCATTCTTTTTCTGTTGTTTCTCAAATTTTGTCTAGTTTATTTTCATATTTATTTGAAAATTTTCCAAGCAACTTTTATGTACTATTTTGAAACTATGTGTTAATTTAAATTTTCTTAAATAGGATTTTGGAGAAAGAAGCAACTTTCAAAAAGTGCACCCCCACTTGCATACTCTTGAAGGCAAGCAATCTGAACCCTGGCATAATATTATTGTGTGTCGTTTGATGCGGTTACAACACCACCTTGACACGGAATATTTGTTATTTTATGTGATGACATGATCATACTCATGAGTGCATATTGATGATTCTGTGCTGTTGGAATTTGATATGTTTGTGATAGTAACCACCCTCGTATGCCTTTCATGCCTACCGGAAGGAATCCGGGAAAGCCTTTGTCTTGGGTAGACACGAGCTTGTCTCTAGTTATTCATCGAGACGGTTGTGTCCGTTAAGGCATGGTGAGGTATGATGAGTGGTGATTCTGTCTGATTGGTGTGAAATATATTTCTTATGCTAATCATGAAGGAAATGTTTTAACCTCCTGAGTCGACCATAGATCGAGTCTTGTTCTAGTAACTCCCATACTTGTTTCGTACTACCACTTGTCCCTGCCGCAGGTAGGGTACGCTTCAGTAAGTTGTCAACCCCTTCCTAGCACACACCGTACAGAGAGGCCATGGTGGAAGATACCGGCTGCATCCGGTAGGCATGCCACCTGGTCCGGGGGCATGGGTGTTTCCGGTTGGAGCCGAGCGGGTAGCTCCCCTAGTTTGCGCGTGTTATAAATTTTGTGATCCCATGCTAGTCGAGGTTGTAGCCTCCCCACTTAGAGTTTCACTTAACGGGTGTCGTGGGTGATTCCAGACACCGTTAAGTTAGGCTGGTGTGTGCGGTCAGGTGTGTTTTCAACTAAAAGACCATAGACGGAATTAGTCCCGATGGACTAAAGGAATCCGTTACTCGTGGGTAAAGAGTACACCCTCTGCAGAGATTATATCTATTCGAATAGCCATGTCCATGGTTAAGGACTACAATCTGGGATGGGTCAAGTGTCGGTCTGAGTGTCGGTCTTCAGAGGAAAAACTGCTAAACCAGAACATGGATCATGACTTGTGACTTATGATGATTATGATTACTATTATTATGGACTAACCATTTACATTATTTGAATTATTGAGTATCCCTGGGACGGTTCTACCTCCTGGATATTCACTGTGATTATTCTCATATAAGCCCTTTATGTGGTGTCGCGGAGACGCCCGACTGTGGCATGCTTGTTATTCAGTTACTCTATAAGCCCTTTTTGTGGTGTCGCTGAGACGCCCGACTGTGGCATGCTTGTTATTTACTTACTCTATAAGCCCTTTAGGTGGTGTCTCATAGACGCCCGACTGTGGCATGTTTGCTACTTATTTCCCTTATAAGCCCTTTATGTGACGTCGCGCAGACGCCCGACTGAGGCATGCTGTATATTATTATCCTTTCGAGGCATCGCTTCAGACACCCGATCGGTGCATTCTATTTCTACTCCCTTATTGCATATTCATGTTGTATATGAATAACCTTCTTGCGTGCATCATGGATTCTTGTTTTGTGACTGACGTTGTGATCACAAAATATTTCAGAGCATGATTATCAATTGTTATATTATACCTGTGTTCATAATGTTTGCGAGTACATTCAAAGTACTCACTGGCTTGTCCCTGGCTATTGTCTTGGCCAGAATTCTTGCATGGAGAGGAGCGTTGTGATGACAGTCCCGGAACCTACGCAATGGTGATAGTAGCCTCGCGAAGATAGGAGTGATCCAGGTCAGCTGTTCTTGTGGGAAATGGAGTCCCATAGACGCTGATGGACCACAAACCGCTTCACCATCAACCACTAGAAACCATTTGTTGTACTCATAGGCCAGAATGGTCTTGTATTACACATTTTGTATTTTGCTTGGAGTTTCTGTATCAAGTTGGTGTCTCATCAGCTAACAGTAATCCTGGGGCTGGTGAGCACAAGGGCCATTTTCTGGGAAATTAATATCCCAAAAACCCGGTCCTGACAACCTTGGTATCAGAGCCAGGCTGACCATTGGCTAATCCTATCTTGGCTAGGTCAATAAACCTAGGTTAACCAACCCACCAGACCTTAACCTAACCCCGGCCAAGCTTCTCATGTAAGATAGCCACACAGTGACCCCGGCACCTTTTGGCAGTCGGTGCCCAACCTATCAGCCTAGCATGTCAATCACGCGCCAGTGACCGACGCCTAAATAGTCTCTTTCGCAAGCGTGTGAAGGAAGACTCCGTCCCCTTCTTCTATAAAAAGGGCACGCTAGCCCCAACCCCGCACAGCACAGTCTCTACGCCAAAACCAAGCCAAATGCCTGGCCCCATTGTGCACAATGAGACCACAGCAACCAACCTTAGAGGTTTTGTGACCGTGCTAGCAAACCTCACCCGTCGTGCCTTTGCATTAGAAGAGCCCCCAGAATATGTTGTGTACCAAGGGCCCATGAACGGTGAGAGCCGTCAATTCTGGGCCACTGTGCACGTCTATGGTAGGGTTCTATCGCCAGAATGCCCCTACAGGTTCACTGGAAGGACAACTTCCTTTGAGCCACAAGCCATCTAACTAGCTGCTTGAGAGGCTATAGTTCAACTCCGTCACTTGTCGCCCAGAGTTAACTGTCGCTCGTTCTACTACTACCCCAGCCGTGACAGGTATGGTAGGCCACCCCAGGTTGCCAACGGAGATCATGAGACGGATCCCGCATTGTTGCATCTGGTGCACTATGTAAGTGCACTAGAGGAACTGTTCGATCAAATCACCCTTGATCTGATCGCAGCCCGTGGAGAACTGGTTCACCGAGCCCCGGCAAGAGGAGAATATGAGCCCGACGCCAACAACCCAGTCGTGCTGTTCGGACAACCGATCGAGTCCTTGAGGTCTGCCCCAGCCATCGACCAAAATACTTTGGTATCCCCAGAAGTGCTTCGCCGCCTTTTGGGAACACGCTCCAACAGGATTGTGGCCAACAACCCCCGCAATGGTCATCATCGCTACCCCAAGCCTGCATCCCCTCAACTCCATCCAGCTAACCCTGACGGTGAAACCCGTGGAGAAGCCTCGACGTCCACAAGGCACGCTCTCTTAGATATAAACGAGGTAGACTAAGTCACTCTAGTAGTACCGAGTCTTAGTATGTCCTTGCCATGTAATTGTGTGATCTTGTACCGCCATAATTATATGTTGTCTGTTTGTACGCCCCTATTCTAAATAGTAGCCATGCATAAGTATGTTGGTGTACGGTTACATTTTTAATTCTGGGCGTAGCCACCAAAAACCACCCCGATGACACCCACAGCAAAACATCACTTTTGTGAGATATGTGTATCTGTGGCATTGACCCGACGCCATAAGAGCAGAACCGACAAACTAATTGCCCCTTACTGCAATAAATAACCCAGCCCAGATGCTATATAAAAGGCCACCTCGTGACCTTTCCAAGTACCCCTCACCTTGTGCAAAACCCTCACAGCCATTTCTTTGCCATGCTGAGCCCTAGTATCTATCTGAGAACTCCAGATGCAACCCCAGGTAGTTTTGTTAAAATATTATGGGACTTTACCTGCAGTACAATGAGTTCTACCCATCCACCCCAGTACGAGTTGCTCAAATCGAGGATCACCCCTTCCACCTTGAAATATTGGGTAGTGGTGCACATCCCTCCCGCAAACCCAAACCAAGACCCAACGGAAGTCTCCTTCGTGGGAAAATCAATGCCGACTCCGCAAATGGCCATAGAAGCTGCTGCGTATGAAGCACTTGCTCACCTTCGATTCGCGGTACCCTATTCCAGCGAATGAGGGTATTATTACTTCCCAAGTCGTGCAGCACCCGGAGAAGTAGCATCTTTTCCCAGTGGACGAATTGAGAGAGACCCAGTACTGGCCAACCTTGCCCAGTATGTTATCGCTCAAGAGCGCTTAACCCAACGGGTAATGTGTTATCTCCAGAGCCTCGCTGATTTAAATACTCAGATCGCCATCGGCAGACCACTGAGGCCCGACCAGGAGTGATGCATTCATCGACTAGTCAATCTGGTTCCCCCGATAGAAGAAGAGTGTGCCCCAGTACCAGAGACATTTTCTCAGTACCCTGTCTGTTTACTGTTTTCATTGTATACGTCACTGATATGTTTATTGTCCCCTGGCATTTATTTATGTGTTGCAACTTATGCATGGTATCCTAAATTTGTGCGATGAATTAAATATCTGGTTTCAATTAATGTGAGTAGTTTTTACTGCTGGCAATTTCGATTAACTGATTTCGCTCTCGGTAAATTCTGAAGTGAGATTTTTCCCTGAGTTGTTGCAGCATACATCTCTTCACGACATAGATTTTTATTCACGCAGCACCACGACAACAGACTCACAACCACAACCACTCGACCACGTGCACTAATTGCAAATCTATGTGCACATGTTACACCTTACTAATCACCCCCTAGCACACCACAGTCTCCGAAGGAGAGATTTGTGGGTAATTATTCGGGTGCAAGTTGCCTACAGCACACTGACAGCAGTTAGCACCCGACACCAGCACCTAATCCGCATGATCGCCGCTGCCGCGGAGAGCTAACACTCGAGAAGCAGCATCACGATGATCATTGAGGATCATCACGCACAGGAGCACGGAGAACCCCAGCAATGCCGCCAAGCCGCCAACCCTCCGCACATCAGGATCATGTACCAGTCCGGCATCACCTCCGCCATTAGAGCCTCGTCTCGAGCTCCTGCAAACAGAAATGGAGGAGAAGGAAGGAGAAGGAGAAGCGAGGCCAGGTGTGAGGAAGAAGAAAGGAGCGCCTCGGTCATTTTATAACTCGAGATCGGTGTACGGTGGGCGAAGTCCACCAGCGCCGCTCGTCGCCCGATCGCCGGTGTTCGGAGGCGAATCCGCGAGCAGTGCCGACAACACACTGGCCCGCGAGGTGAGTGCACGCTGCACCGGCAGCTAGCGCGCCGCGCACTACCGCAGTACGGCCTAGATGCCCTACACGCTATACGTCGCCGATGGAGAAAGCGCGGGAAAGCGCGCGAGAGAGAGGAAGAAGAGAGACAGAGGTAGAAAAGAGACTGAGTGGGCCCCGGGTCCATCTGTCAGCCAGAGAGAGCACTGTGCTCTCGGGTACGACCAACGTATTTGTAGGATTGAAAGTATGTCTAGAGGGGGGGTGATTAGACTACTTGACCAAATAAAAACTTAACCTTTTCCCATTTTAGTTCTTGGCAGATTTTAGCTATTGTAGGACAAGTCAAGCAATCATCACACAATTCAAGCAAGCATGCAAAGAGTATATTGGCAGCGGAAAGTAAAGCATGCAACTTGCAAGAATGTAAAGGGAAGGGTTTGGAGAATTCAAACGCAATTGGAGACACGGATGTTTTTCCCGTGGTTCGGATAGGTGGTGCTATCCTACATCCACGTTGATGGAGACTTCAACCCACAAAGGGTAACGGTCGCGCGAGTCCACGGAGGGCTCCACCCACGAAGGGTCCATGAAGTAGCAACCTAGTCTATCCCACCATGGCCATCGCCCACGAAGGACTTGCCTCACTAGCGGTAGATCTTCACGAAGTAGGTGATCTCCTTGCCCTTACAAACTCCTTGGTTCAACTCCACAATCTTGTCGGAGGCTCCCAAGTGACACCTAGCCAATCTAGGAGACACCACTCTCCAAGAAGTAACAAATGGTGTGTTGATGATGAACTCCTTGCTCTTGTGCTTCAAATGATAGTCTCCCCAACACTCAACTCTCTCTCATAGGATTTGGATTTTGTGGAAAGAAGATTTGAGTGGAAAGCAACTTGGGGAAGGCTAGAGATCAAGATTCATATGGTAGGAATGGAATATCTTGGTCTCAAGACATGAGTAGGTGGTTCTCTCTCAGAACATATGAGTTGGAATTGTGTATGTGTTCTGATGGCTCTCTACGAATGAAGAGGAGGTGGAGGGGTATATATAGCCTCCACACAAAATCCAACCGTTACACACAGTTTTCCAATCTCGGTGGGACTGACATGCAACTCGGTAGGACCGGACCGATATGGTTAGGGTTTGGGCATAACATAATCTCGGTGAGACCGATTACACAAACTCGGTGAGACCGAGTTTGGTAATAAGCTAACCAGAGAGTTGGTCAGGTAAACTCGATGGGACCGATTTGCTCTTTCGGTGAGACCGAAAAGTTACAAAAAGGAAACAAAGAGTTTACACTGCAATCTCGGTGGGACCGATTCGCTCTTTCGGTGAGACCGAAAAGTTACGAAAGGGAAACAGAGAGTTTGCAATCCCATCTCGGTGAGACCGAGATCCCTATCGGTAGAACCGAATTGCTAGGGTTTGGCAGTGGCTTATGACAAGTGAAACTCGGTGGCGCCGGATAGAAAGAATCGGTATGACCGAGTTTGGCTTAGGGTTTAGGTCATTTGTGGAAGTGGGAAAGTAGTTGAGGGTTTTGGAGCATATCACTAAGCACATGAAGCAAGAGGCTCATTAAGCAACACCTCATCCCTCCTTGATAGTATTGGCTTTTCCTAAAGACTCAATGTGATCTTGGATCACTAAAATATAAAATGAAGAGTCTTGAGCTTTTGAGCTTGAGCCAATCCTTTGTCCTTAGCATTTTGAGGGTTCCACTTTCACATCCATGCCATGCCAATCATTGAGCTTTCCTGAAATAGTCATCTTGGAATAGCATTAGCTCAATGAGCTATATGTTGCTATGAATTACCAAAACCACCTAGGGATAGTTGCACTTTCAGTATTTTAGAAATTTAGAAATCTATTCTAATTTTACTGTAACCAAAAGTAGAAATTTCTCGATTTCCCCAACCATGAATTTTTCCACACAGCGCCAGTATTCCACACTGTAATTTTACACCACTTATTTGCCCATTCACTATAGCCACATTTTATTGCATGGGTAGGATGGTTATTTTTGTGATATTACTTTGAGATAGTAGGAGTAATTCTTTTTCAAAACAGCCCCTAGCAAATCTCGAGGATGAGATTTTTCTTAAGGGGGGTAGTGTTGTAACACCCCAAAAATTTAACCATGATTTATTAATTAAAATTTTCCCATGGTAAATTAAATTTTTATTTTCTGGATTTTCTTTTAATTCAGAACCACTCTTTTCTCCTGAATTGTGGAGTTTTCACCCCAAGTGAAAACCTTTCAAAAATATTGTTGGACTTGTATATCTTCCCAAGACCATTTCTTTTTATCAGTGGAATTATTTCTACAATTATTTTCCCTGAGCTTTATTTCTTTAAAAATGATTTTTCATAAGTTTTAGGGTTCCATTTGCACTACAACCCTTTCAAATACTTCTTTAAAATCCCCACCAAAATTTTGGGATGTCATTTGATGTTCCCACATCACTTTTATGCAAAAACCTCGTTTAGTCATTTGGAACTTTTGAGCCCTGCCCCAAGTTTTCAAATCTGGTCCAGTTTGTAATTTGCACTACAACCTATTTAAATATTTCTTTATAAATTCCACCAAAATTGGGAGGTGTTAGTAGTAGTGTATAATTCAACTTTATGCAAAAACCCATTGGTGTTCTTTGAAAAATTTGAGCAAAACATCCTATTTTGCTCTCTGGTCCAGTTGGGTATTTTCTACTGCAACCATATTTTATCTTGCCCTATTACCCATGATTTTTCTCCTGCTCATAGACCACTCTACCAAACCCTTAAGTCCAGGAGATTGGACCCATTGGAGTATTTTTGGTCCATGCAATAATGCCCTTTACTTTTTGTCCAGATTTGGTTTTCTCAAAAACTTGCACTAGGGAGTTTTTGTTTTTGTCAAACTAACCTTGCCACCCTCTTTATCATCTAAAGAGACTATGATCTGGAGTTTTTGGCCACCAGAAGAGATGCCTAGAAGCCCATGGCATTCTGTCAAGCACCTTGTGTGCATGTCCAGATTTGACATAGTTGTTAGTTTGCACGTTGGACCTGCTTGCTTTGCCTAACCAGCATGTCCACTAATCTCCTAGCCACCACTAACCTAGACCTGTTAATCCCCAGCCTCATCCAAGCCTCCTGGCATGC
Organism: Triticum urartu; assembly: GCF_003073215.2. Lineage (NCBI taxonomy): Eukaryota > Viridiplantae > Streptophyta > Magnoliopsida > Poales > Poaceae > Triticum > Triticum urartu. The sequence continues at coordinate 488,798,511 of NC_053024.1, forward strand.
CTTGGCATTTTGCCGAACACATGGCGTGTGTGCTCTGGGCGCGGCCAGAGCACGCGTTTTGCACGTGTGAGCGCCCGAGTCGCCGCGTCCCGCTGCCGCCTCCCCGCGCTCATTCTGATCCCTTCCCACTCACAGCCATCGCACCCCGACCCCTCCCTCATCGCAAAGCCACCCTGGCCACCTCGTGACACCCCACAGCACCACCACCGCAAGCCGCCACCGCCGCTCCGCCAGCCTCTGGCATGGACGGCGTCGCCCAAGCCACAGTCGCGCACCAGCTCGCCCCTGAACAGCCCGAGCTCATCCTCTCGCCCTGCCAGACCCCGCCAGCCATCGCCACGCGCCCCCTGGCTACAGAACAGCGGTTTGCCGTTCCTATCCACTGTCGCCGTCGAACCGACCTCGACCGCCTATAAAGGGAGACCCCGAGCTCAACCAGACCCCCAGGCGACCTCGGGCCATCCCTCTGGTGCTCCCACAGCCAGCAATCGACGGACGGAGGCCATCTTCCTCGTCTCCGGTCAGTTCGGCCGCCGCCACCCTCCGGTCCCGTTCGTCGCGAGCAGGGCCCCCCAGTCCATCCCGTGCCACTGTTCGACTCCCCTTGACCTTACGGAGCCACCCCACCTCTCAAACTCGATCGGGAGCCACCATAGCTCGAGACCCCAAATCCTCCCGAAGCCACCGTCCACCGCGGAGCTTGCCGCCGGCGACCCCCTCTGTCCCCATGACCCTCTCGACCATTGGGAGGACCGCCCTAGACTGGCGGATCCATCTCTGTCCTCGGCATCCCGTGGGAAGCCGCCGTTCGTCGCGACAATCGCCGGAGCTCCGCCTCTGCCCGGCCAGAGGAGAAAGAAGGCGCGGGCGACTGGTCAAACCTGACCAGTGGGCCCAAGGGACCCACTGTCAGTGACCCAGCGGCGACCCGCGATGGTTTAAGTGGAAGCGTATTCCACCGAATACGCCTTCGCTAGAGGAAAACGTAAGTGCTGCCGAACCGTTTTCTTTTTCTGATTTTTATTAAAAACAGATTTTGACTAAACTTTGACTGGCTATAACTTTTAAAATACAAGTCCAATTGATTTGATTCTTTTTCTGTTGTTTCTCAAATTTTGCTAGTTTATTTTCATATTTATTTGAAAATTTTCCAAACAACTTTTTTGTACTGTTTTGAAACTATGTGTTAATTTAAATTTTCTTAAATAGGATTTTGGAGAAAGAAGCAACTTTCAAAAAGTGCACCCCCACGTGCATACTCTTGAAGGAAAGCATTTTGAACCCTGGCATAATATTATTGTGTGTCGTTTGATGCGGTTACAACACCACCTTGACACGGAATATTCATTATTTTATGTGATGACATGATCATACTCATGAGTGCATATTGATGATTCTGTGCTGTTGGAATTTGATATGTTTGTGATAGTAATCACCCTCGTATGCCTTTCATGCCTACCAGAAGGAATCTGGGAAAGCTTGTGTCTTGGGTAGACACGAGCTTGTCTCTAGTTCTTCGTCGAGATGGTTGTGTCCGGTAAGGCATGGTGAGGTATGATGAGTGGTGATTCTGTCTGATTGGTGTGAAATATATTTCTTATGCTAATCATGTAGGAAATGTTTTAACCTCCTGAGTCGACCATAGATCGAGTCTTGTTCCAATAACCCCCATACTTGTTTCGTACTACCACTTGTCCCTGCCGTAGGTAGGGTACGGTTCAGTAAGTTGTCAACCCCTTCCTAGCACACACCGTACAGAGAGGCCATGGTGGAAGATACCGGCTGCATCCTGTAGGCATGCCACCTGGTCCGGGGGCATGGGTGTTTCCGGTTGGAGCCGCGGGGGTAGCTCCCCTAGTTTGCGCGCGTTATAAATTTTGTGATCCCATGCTAGTCGAGGTTGTAGCCTCCCCACTTAGAGTTTCGCTTAACGGGTGTCGTGGGTGATTCCAGACACCGGTAAGTTAGGCTGGTGTGTGCGGTCAGGTGTGTTTTCAACTAAAAGACCATAGACGGAATTAGTACCGATGGACTAAAGGAATTCGTTACTCGTGGGTAAAGAGTACACCCTCTGCAGAGATTATATCTATTCGAATAGCCGTGTCCATGGTTAAGGACTACAGTCTGGGATGGGTCAAGTGTCGGTCTTAGTGTTGGTCTTCGGAGGAAAAACTGCTAAACCAGAACATGGATCATGACTTGTGACTTATGATGATTATGATTACTATTATTATGGACTAACCATTTACATTATTTGAATTATTGAGTATCCCTGGGACGGTTCTACCTCATGGATATTCACTGTGATTACTCTCATATAAGCCCTTTATGTGGTGTCACGGAGACGCCCGACTGTGGCATGCTTGTTATTCAGTTACTCTATAAGCCCTTTATGTGGTGTTGCGGAGACGCCCGACTGTGGCATGCTTGTTATTCATTTACTTTATAAGCCCTTTTTGTGGTGTCGCTGAGATGCCCGACTGTGGCATGCTTGTTATTTACTTACTCTATAAGCCCTTTAGGTGGTGTCGCATAGACGCCCGACTATGGCATGTTTGCTACTTATTTCCCTTATAAGCCCTTTATGTGACGTGGCGCAGACGCCCGACTGAGGCATGCTGTATATTATTATCCTTTCGAGGCGTCGCTTCAGACACCCGATCGGTGCATTCTATTTCTACTCCCTTATTGCATATTCATGTTGTATATGAATAACCTGCTTGTGTGCATCATGGATTCTTATTTTGTGACTGACATTGTGATCATAAAATATTTCAGAGCATGATTATCAATTGTTATATTATACCTGTGTTCATAATGTTTGCGAGTACATTCAAAGTACTCACTGGCTTGTCCCTGGCTATTGTCTTGGCCAGAATTCGTGCATGAAGAGGAGCGTTGCGATGACAGCCCCGGAACCTACGCAATGGTGATAGCAGCCTTGCAAAGATAAGAGTTATCCAGGTCAGCTGTTCCTATGGGAAATGGAGTCCCATAGACGATGATGGACCACAAACCGCTTCCGCCATCAACCACTAGAAACCATTTGTTGTACTCATAGGATAGAATGGTCTTGTATTACACATTTTGTATTTTGCTTGGAGTTTCTGTATCAAGTTGGTGTCTCATCAGCTAACAGTAATCCTGGGGCTGGTGAGCACAAGGGCCATTTCTGGGAAATTAATATCCTGAAAATCCATTCCTGGTAGCCCGAGACCATATGCTTTAATTTACAAGCGTCAGTTTTACAAGCGGTTTTGGTTGGAAAACGACGATCCAATCACATCCTAATATTATGAGTTTGTCGGAAGATCATATGGTTTCATGTCTAACCTAGCCGACTTGTTGTATAGGCTATGAATGAAACATCAGACGATGAACTTCTTAAGCACGGAAACAACAGAAGAGGATGATCTTCTTAACAAGCAAAACACTGGCATTAGATCGACATGCAAAACAATATGAAGCATTATTCTTAGGAGGCACGGTGAACAGCTCGTGATGCCGCATGCCACAACATTCCAAGCTTTTCCCATTCAAAATATGTAATGCCTATGATCGTGCTCCTTTTGTGCAGTTGAACTAAAATCGAAGTCGGAATAAAACCGAGCTTTAATTTTGATATCCATGTAAGCAACAAAAGGTATAAGGGAAACAATTACTGAGAAATAACGGTTGATGACTTGTACTCCCAGAAGAAAAACATCTACTGATCTACCTTATCTTAATGGGAAACAAAGCAGGAGAGTAGCAATTCTCAATAAGTGTGATTCATTCATATTAACTGAGACATTATCTTAACAATGCCTTGTTTCAAGATGTATAAAGAACAGAAAAGCAGAAAAGTATCATTCCTAAAACAATGTGACTGATTCATTTTAACAGAGACATTATCTTAACAATACCTTGGTTAAACATGTAGAAAGAACTACAAAGCATGATAGTACCATTTGTAAAACACTGTAAGTCTGTAACTGATATATAATAACAGAGACATTATCTGAACAATACATTTCTTAAACATGTACTCCGGCCGATCCCTAACAGAAATGGTACTCCTGCCGATCCCTAACAAGTGTTTGCAGTTTTGAACTAAGATTCAGTTCCAGGGTAGAGTGGGCGCAACAACAGTATGTGCTTCCATCTACTCATAAAGGGGGTGATGCAGAGTTTGTTGTAACAAAGCAACAAGCATCATGTCTGGGTTGGTTCCATTTTTGTTCACTACTTAATGGGAAAAGATAGCAATACAATAGCTTCAATTCAACATTTATTTAAAATAGTACCAATACAAGTAGCAACATCTCAAAGCACACTGCACAATCATGTGGATGAAGGCCTGTACTGACCTTTCATGAGACCGACAACGATAAAATATGAATCTGCCAACACGAATAGGAAATCCAATCTCGTTTTGTGCAGTTGCACTGAAATCAAGCAAAGTGTTTTGCGTAGCGAAGCAAAATGTCGCAATAGCAACAAGTTGAATAGATATCCCTGTATAAACAGAGGCAAAAAAGGAATCAATTACTGGCTAATAAAGGAGGATGAAACATGCGGCCACAAAAATGGTAATACCGCCAATCCCTAACAAGTGTTGCAGTTTTGAAATAAGATTCAGTAGTTAATTCTGAGAGTGGCATCCATTGCTGGCTTATAAAGGGGGTGATGCTAAATTTGTTGTAACAAAGCAACAAGTATCATGTCTGGGTTGGTCCCATTTTTGTTCACTACTTAATGGGAAAAGACAGCAATACAATAGCTTCAATTCATCATTTATTTAAAACAGTACCAATACAAGTAGCACAGCATCTCAAAGCACACTGCACAATCATGTGGATGAAGGCCTGTACTGACCTTTCATGAGATGACCAACATAAAATACGAATCTGCCAACACGAATAGGAAATCCAATCAAGTTTTGTGCAGTTGCACTGAAATCAAGCAAAGTTGCCGGTGTGACATTTAAGTTTTCTATAGCAACAAGTTGAATAGATATCCCTGTTTTAAGAGGCAAAAAAGAAAACAATTACTGGCCAATAAAGGAGGATGAAACATGCGGCCACAAAAAGAAGCATCTACCTTATCTTGATGGAAAACAAAGTATAGGACACTAGCATTTCTAAAACGGTTGCATTAATTCATATTAACAGAGAAATTCTTTTAAAATAGATCAGTAGTTAATTCTGAGATTAACAACAGCAAAATAGCTGCATGGGACATGCCAGCACCATGTGCGTCCACACGTATAAATGGGTGATGCAGAGTATGTAGCCAAGCAGCATATATGCGCTGGTCCCATTTTTGTTCTCTTTGAACCTTCTTCCTCTGTGAGGGCAGCAAATCTTGTCGTGCACAAACTACCCGACCCCCCAGTTTCTTTCCCTATTCAACAAAGAGATCGGTTCCTTACAGATGTGTGTAGTGTGTTACCCCCTTTTTCCCTTTTCGACCTACAAAGCGGCTGGATAGCCAGTCTATACTACTTTCCGCCCCTCCTTTCCTCATTGAACCACGTCCTAGATTCTTGCTCCAGCCCACCGCATCCTTCTTTCCTCTTTGAACCAAGACCTAGATTCGACTACAGATCGGAAAAGATCCACATGCAGCTAGAGCAATGACGGTTTCAAAGAAACTTATACCTTAGGGTCGTCGAGATGTGGCAAGGCATGCGGCGGGAGGCCGGATCTGCCCACACTACATACGGCAGCGAGGAAGAAGGGGTCGGTGGCCCTCCCGCACAGGCGCTGGGTGAAAGAGAACAGCGCAGCCGGCAGTGGATTGCCTCCCTCGCCGAAGGCGATAGAGTGAACACTGCACCTCCTCCCCTTCCCGGTGCGACGGGATACGGACGCCTCCTTCACCAGCTGTGAGGGGGGGAGAGAGACAAGAGGCCAATGCAGTCTTGTTTAGATCTGGTGAAGAGAGGGTGAGAGACTGTGAATATAGCAAACCCTAGCAAATGAACGTTGAGCCTCCAGCGTGTAACATATATGTAGTGTGGCGAGCGTGTGGAGAGTGCAAACCCTAGCGAACAAGCGCCGAGGCTCCCGCTTATATATATATATATATATATACTACTGTAGTACGGACTGAGCTCCGGTGCCTTCACTGCACCTGCTTTTGGCTGTATGACAGGTGAGCCAGCCACATTTTGGGCCCACCTGTCGTAAATCCAAAGGCAGGTGCACTAAGTCAATGAAGCTGCGTCCATATAGTACTCTCGTGTATACGACTAAAATATAGTGGAGTGGTTTTCTTATTCTCTCCATAACAATTGTTTTAAATTGTGTAAGTACGAAATGAAACTCTTTATTTAATGTACAGTGAAGAAAACTAGTACTACTTCTGATGAACTAACGATCCACGCCCACATGTCCTGGTCGCACTTCCTGTCCTTCACGTGTGGTACACTACCCTCCCTTAAGTGAACAACCACACATGCACCAAATTATCGGAAATGTGCGAGAGTGTATACAAATAAAGAAATTTAATTTCAATTATCGGAAAGGTTTGAGAGTATTACAAAGTTTGACTTCAGTCAAATCTAATATGCGGAGTAAATAAAAATGGAGGGCTACTACGTCCATCCGGGTTTTTAGTCCACACCATTTTTTAAATCAAAGTTAATAGTTGGACAAATAAAATTACAGGGGAGCTGGAGACAAAGTTGTGAGAAGGCTTAGAAATCAATACAAAACTTATGCTCTTAGTACCAACGTCGATCCTTCTTCGAGGAAACATTTGGTTCATAGCCAATTGTGTGATAAAATTGCACCAACGTGAAAGACGACTGCGTCTCCAACGCAACCAAGGTGAACTGACGAACGATATCATCTTTGTGCGTAACAAGCAAAGAGCACTAATGGAAGACAGCTTGTTTTTCGTCGAAAATCGATCAGCTTCACCAGCCGATGCAACCATGAGGCGCAACCATGAGCATCGATATGTCATCGTGGTGATGCATCATCCATTTGGCATCAAGTTTGGGTGAGGCACCTAAGAAGTTCGACAAATCCTCACTGTGGTCTGTTTCTTCTCAGTAATTAAGCTCGAGGAAGGAAGAACCACATGGCAGAGGACAGTGAGGTGGAACAACAATGGCCATCCAATTTTGTGCAGTTCCACTAAAATTGAGGAAGACATGCCCGGGTATGGAGACACGCATCGCTGTTTCCAAAAATATAAAAAAGGGTTAGCAACGACATCTCAATTGTCAATAAGAATTAATGAAAAGTACACCAACAAACAGAAGCATCATAATTATCTTGATGGGAACTAAACCAGGATACCCGAGAAAAAAAGCATTTCTTCATTTAACCAGTGATAGTACTACCACCATATGGACAATGACCGCACAACCACCATGTACTTTTTGTCGAAACAACATGTATACCTCCACCAAGGCATAAATCGGGACAACTTTTTGAGTGGCATTTCCTCTATAATAGTACTAGTAGGTGATGTTGGACCAGCCGACGAACCCTAGCTACTATGCATGGGGAGCTGGGGAGTAGTCGCATAGAAGAAAACCCGCACGCAGCGACCTGGGGAGCTGGACTAGTACAAGAAGTTATACCTCAGGTGGGCGAGATGTCGTTTAGGCGGGTGGGCGGGATCTGCCCACACGACGGTAGCAAACAAGGGCGCGGAGGATCTTCGTCCGCGCCAGCGCCGGCTCCGAGAGGACGGTGCGCATCGGCTTCCTCCATCACCGACGGCGACAACGTCAATGCTGCACCTCCTCACCTCCTGCAGCGGACGGGATTCGACCGGATCTGTGACCACCGATGAGGAGAGAGATAGAGTGGACACTGTCATCTTGTGTTTATATGGAGAGGATGAGAGAGCGAGACGCGAGAAACTCTATCAAACAAGAGGCTATAATGGAGTAAAAAAATCTCTCCATAGCAGTGGTTTTAAATAGAATATGCGCGTTCTCGGAAAAAAGAAACGAAAACTGGCGGACAATTTTTTAAGGGTCTGTCTAGGACACATCTAGATGTGACATTGTTATGTCACATATAAGTTGATGTCCACTCTGTTTGTGGTCTTTTCCTAGTTTTTTTTGTTTCTTGTTGCTACATTATATACTTGTGGGAGCTTAGATGTGATATCCTTAAATAACATCTAGATGTGAATTAGACAAACTGATTTTCTAACGTACCAAGAAAGAAAACTCGATCAAAAACACGCCCCTGCTTCCAGGTCGTGAGAGTCGTCGCGCACACACACATAGACATAGACATGCATATCCGTGTTTACGTAAAATTCCATTTCCATCTCCATCTCCAATCATATTTGTCCAACTGGCACATTATTTACGTTGTTAATTATATACGCAGCAATATTAACGTACAACATCTCTTGTTTGCGCACGTCCGGACCGCTGCCACGGCCGGTCCTGACCAACCCGAACCCTCTTCATCACCCGCGTGTGCTTCCCGCCCGAAACGGTCAGTGCCACATTCATGCCCGGCCAGAGCGGACGCGACCTCTCACTGGCGCCGGCATTGAAGCGGCGCGCCGGCCGAGAGAGCGTCGCCCGCGCCGCTTCCGGGTGCACGCGGCTGCTCCGCGTTCAAAGGTCGCAATAGCCGGCTACAACATGTGCGATCTCTTCCAGTAGTAAGTTCTTGGGAGTCCGTGCTACAGCTAGCTGTCCTCCCCCAACTCGTCAATCTCTTCCAGTAGTGCTAGTACTCCATGGCGCGATCCATCGACAAGCAGGCGGGAAAGTTATGGTATACTACTCGATTTGCGGTGAGTTGCATGCCGAGCGACCGTGTGGGGTCGAGACGTGGAGGAGGGTGAGACACGAACATGACATACGTGATTTGGACGTTGGTTTTGCTTGATGGCGCGATCCAACAAAACGAAACGTTGGTTTCTCTCCGTTTCCATTTTTTCTCCGGAAAAACGGAAAATTTTCCACTCCATTTTCATTCCTATTCCAAGGTTGCCCCATTACAACATTCCATCAAATACAAAGGAAAACTAACACGCATGCTGATGCATCTTAATGATTCACAGATCATAGCCAATATTTACTTCACAACTAAAGAAAAAAGTTGTGAGAGCGTGTACGATAGAAAAACTACTGATGGGGTCACTACGACTTAAACCCTAAACCCTAAACATGATTTAATTTCCTGGCCAGGTAGAACCTGTCGAAGGAAAGATGGCTGGCACCCTCGGATCATACGATGCTTTTGTGCAGTTCCACTAAAATCGACCTGAGCATCCCTGATGGCAAAGATATTGAAGAAGTGTGATTAGAATAATAGTACTGGCACTAGTTCATGAGACATAAACTCATCACAAGTAGAAGCCGGTAGAAGTAGAGAAAGATCGACATGGAGATGGAGCTACGGCAGTGGAGCAAGCCGGCTCCAAAAGGAAGATGGACTACCTGGGACGTCGGGCTGTAGCTAGAAGGGCGGTTGGGATGCGACATCGGCCCATACCGCGGTGACCCCCGATTGGGACGCACCGACTGTGGGTTTTCTCCCTCGCCAATGTCGACCGCGTCTACGCAGAACATTGTTCCCTTCCCCCAGCTGCGGGATCAGGCCCGTCGTTCTATGCTTGTGAAGAGAGCAACCTAAGCAAGCAGGCGTGTAGCTTAGGCTCCTGCTAGTGTATATATAGTGGTTTTCTTTTTCTCTCCATATCAACCATTTTATATTGTGTACGTGTCATTCAAGAGTGAAATGATGGTTGCTTCTTCCGACTAACTTACTGTGTGATTTGACTGCTCCTTAGTGGCCCCTACACGTACTCCCCCTACGTGTATGCAACAGTCACACGTACACATGGACGCAAAAACATGCGCGACGCCCTAATGCATGCATGCCCGAGCACACGACGGAACACACACGGTCATGCTCAAGTGCTCAACCTACACGTGCATGCACACACATACTCAGTCAGGGTGAGCTAGTGACCATATGAACACTGGAAAATATATATATATTGAGCGCAGTGAGTGTATTATGAAGTCCACTGACCGTATTTTTACAAATATACAGTGACAGACAGTGTATTTATCTCGTTTGAAATTAGGCCATATTAACCGGAGAGGAGGCAGCATGGACTAGCATTACTTTGCTGTGTCCCGTCAACTTGCCGAACGAGGAGAATGTTGCAGGACGGGAGAAGCTTGCGCGCGGTGGCTCATAGGACAAGGAGAAACTTTTGACTAATGCAATCTCTCCCTCGCTCAGGCAGTGGACGTGCAACAATTAATTCGGTGTCAAATTGCCAGAAGCATACACTATACTACTATTGCTATTATTGTTCAACTTCCCGAACAGCCAAGCGCAAAGTTTATTAGTACTACTACTATAGTCCATAAAGGTACGTACTATAGTAGTACTAGGAACCGGATGGAGGAGCGTCTGCACTCTTATTATAATTTTAAAATGTGATAAAGCAATCTTCAACACATTTGGTTCTCTTTGAGGGTTCTCGCATGTGATAATGGAAGTTGATTGCATGGAACACTCGCCACAATTCTCGCTTAATTCTGGCTCATATCCTGTTACAAATAGTAGCGCTCGTAATATTTCCTCTTTTTTTGTTATTCAGCATGTAAACAGGTCATCAAACCTTGCGGCGCATCTTCATGCGAACCGTGCTTACTGCACTTTGAATGTGGCCGAGAGCCGGCTTGATCAAACACCTCGCTTCCTACTTCTTTTTTTGTGGGGTACCTCGCTTCCTAGTGACCAGTGTCTTGGCTGATTGTCCTAAGAATGCTTATATATGAGTAAAGCTCTCTCATTTACCCGCAAAAAATATTAAGCCATATTAACCGGAAAGGAGGGAGTATGGACTAGCACTACTTTTTGGTGTGTCCCGTCAACTCGCAGAACGAGGAGAAGCTTGCAGGACAAGGTGAAGCTCGCTTACGCCTTTTGACTAATGCAACCTACCCTCGGTGGACATGCATCAGTCCATTCGGTGTCAGATTGTCAGAGGCATACACTGTAGTAACCAACATGCGGAGTACCATCATTGTTCGACTTCACGAAGGGGCGAAGAGCCAAGCGCAGTAGTACGCGTACTTGGTTTTGCACCTTCATACTACTCCACCCTCCGTCACAGTTTACAGGGCGCGCTTCATTATGATGCATTTCTCTCAATGCATTTCCACCACCAGAGAGACTTTAGACGTGTTTGGTTTAATGCTCAATTAATTAGGGCGTGGTAACCGCAATCAAGTCCACAATTTTCTCTCCATGTACTGTACTACTACGGAGTGCATGCATGTGTGTACCCGGGGTGGAAGCACTACATGCATGTGTGTACGCATTATTCCCTCTAGTAATAGACGACGTGATATAACTACCAATGCTATTTTTCAGGCCGATCGCTAGTCGCCTTGGTCCCACAGATTTTTTTTCTTTTTTCTAAAGCGTGCTGTATAAACAGTGACGGATGGAGTAGTATGAGCGGATTCAAAGAAGAGCATATTGATGGTTGCTTCTTCAGAGCAACTTACAGTGGGAAAGGTGGGGCTTATGATTTGACTGCTCATTACTCACTATTAATGCGGCGCAACGACCGGGCTAAGTCTCCCATGCGGTTGTGCACTACCCCCTCGGTTCTTAAATATACTCCGGAGTATTTGTCTTTCTAGAGATTTCAACGAGTGACTACTCAAATATCTGTCTTTTTAGAGATTTCAAATGGACTGGCACATACGGATGTATATAGACATATTTTAGAGTGTAGATTCACTCATTTTGCTCCGTATGTAGTCACTTGTTGAAAGCACTGTTAAGACGAATAGAATATTTAGGAACGGAGGGAGTACACATACGAAGCAAAATGAGTGAATCTACACTCTAAAATATGCCCGTTTGAAATTTGTAAAAAGACAAATATTTAGGAATGAAGGAGTATAATTTTGTGCATGGCACATGGACCCGGATGATGAAGAGGCTTCTGGCAATGCTATCAAGCTTCCATCATTTGTTTACATAATTGATGTACTATACAAATAATTTTCCAGCGACATGAAATTGTACAATGGTGTGAGCTTTCAGCTTTTGTTTCGCGTGTCTTGCCATCGATGCTCTATCGGAAACAATAAAAAACTAACTTCCTTGCTAATGCATGTCAATTATTAGCAGATCAGAGCTAATAATTACATCACAACTGAAGACAAAGTTGTGAGAAGGTGCTAAATTAAAATTGATCCATGCTTTCATTGGCAGCAATGTCCCCCCAGCTCTGTCTAAATCAACAAGGCATGTTGGGAAAAAAAGTAGCTGTCTGGAGCATGCAACATTCCGATCATTTTGTGCAGTTCCACTAAAATAGAGCTGAGCGTCCCTGTTCCAAAGATATCAAGTGTGATTACGATAATAGAGGACTGCTGATGAAACAATAAACACACAAATAGAAGCCGGTCACCTTTGCAATCTCTCTTAAGACTAACTAGTTGGAGAAGATTAGGCTCGGAGTTGGATGAGGAGGATAGAGCAAAACCAACCTCCCTTTGTGCAGTTGCACTGAAATGTAGAGACGTTGCCCATGTGACATTTTAGTACAACTGCACAAAACACTCTTAAGAAAAAAGTGATTTGTGCAGTTCACCAAAAGGTCGCAATAGCAACGAGGTGAAATGGATAGCCCTTTTTGCAAAAAAGAGGTAGAAAGGAAATAATTACTGGACAATAACAGTTTATGACACATGCGACGACAAAAAAGAAGCATATTCCTTGTCCTAAGGGAAGATAACAACACAGTTGTGTTTGTCTCAAACGGTGTGAGGACGAGAATGCAATATGGAAAGTACGCCGGACGAGCTACGTTTTGGGCAAAGAACCACATGCAGCGACGTGGGAAAACAGGCAGTGGAGCAAGGCCGGAGGGGATACCTGGAGGTCGTCGGGATGTAACTAGGTGAGCGGCGGCGGGCGGAATCTGCGAGCAGGTGGCGTAGGCCCTGCCGCGCCGGAGCTTGGTCAGAGAGAACGGCGTGTACCGCAGATCGGGACATGCTGCCTCGGCGCCGTCGAACAGAGAAACGATGCACTTCCTCCCTTTCCCCCGGCGGACGGGATGCGGCCGGATTTGTGACCAACGGTGAGAGAGAGAGAGGCCACCGCACTCCCTTTCCCCCGGCGGACGGGATGCGGCTGGATCAGTGACCAACGGTGAGAGAGAGAGAGAGGCCACCGCACTCCCTTTCCCCCGGCGGACGGGATGCGGCCGGATCAGTGACCAACGGTGAGAGAGAGAGAGGCCACCGGAGCCTTGTGTGAGATATTCTGAAGAGCGGACTACCTTTTCCTCCATAAAAATCATTTTATATTCTGTGTACGTGCCATTGAGCGCTATAACTTTATTTAAAAATAACGCGGCAATGCGTCAAGTCGAACTTTGTTTCATGCACGCATGGTACACGACCTCCCTAGGTAAACAATCGCTACAGGCGTTCAAATTAGCACGTGGGCTGCCGTTTCGTAAAGAAATGAGCTCCACCGTGTACCCGCATGGGTATGGCTGGGCACGAAGCGTGAGTACGTGCACGGTGCACCTATTCTCTTCTTGTATACGTACACCACCTACGTGGGGTTGTGTGAGAGAGATACAAACCTAGAGAGATATAGTGTGTGGGTTCTTGAGAGTTTTTTTTATGGGGGGGTCAATCAAAGAATTTAACATATGCAATGTGTGTGAAATAGAGTCCTGGATATAACATATATATAGAGGGGGCGATCCACGAGAAGAGAGTGGAGGTATCATCGGCTTGAGGTGTCCATAGAATCGAAGAGAGGGATGATGTGTGTGTGTGTGCGCGCGCGCGATCGATAAAGAGTGCCATCAAATTTGTGTGTGCCCACGTCAAAGATATAGAGTGGCTGGCCTACTAGAATGTGAGATGGGACATGTGCAGTTTGTCTCTGTGGCATGGATACCTACCTACAGCGCTCGACTATCGGTGTGTGGTGGGGGAAGAGGGAGGCCCAATTAACTATAGAGGTACAATGGCTGGTATATGTGTGGAGGAGGAGAGAGGCCTACCTCATGTATTAAGGAGATCGATCTGCCTCATGTATTAAGGGAGATCGATCGGCATCCATGCATATGTGTAGGAGATGAATAAGGTTGGGAGAGAGACAGAGCTAGAGTGTTGGAGGGGGTGGTAGTGGAGTTGCTTCTAACAAATGGTGGGATATGCTTGCTAGACAAACGGAGGGCACGCCCGCAATATCAATAAGAGAGGAGATGGCTGCTTGTTGTCTGTGCATGTGCGTGTGAGAGACGGGTCAGGAGGCATGCACGAATGATGAGGGGGGACGATGTGGCTGTGGTAAGCAGACGTAACTACATAGGAAGATCAATCGCCCTTTGTAAGAGAAAGGAGAGACATAACTTGTGAGGTACATCGATCGATGGGGGGTAGTTAAAGTTGATCTAGGTATATGTTGGGAGATCGATCGGTATACATGCATATGTGTGTTAGAAGAAAATGAGGCACGAGGAGAAGGATAGAGAGAGAGGGATGCATGTAGGAGGTGGTGCGAGAGGCATACTATATCGAGGGGGAGGAGTGTGCGAGTACGAGAACGATGAAAAGAGTGGTGGGAGTGAGGCATGGACGGTGACAAGAGAACAGGGGAAGCTTGTGTTTGTGCTAGGCACACCTGGCTAGAGAGGCATATCGATCGATGTGTGCCGTAAAGAAGGAGCTGGGGGCCTACACACACCGTGGGTGAACGACCTAAAGTGAAAAGACGAATTTGCGCGATGGAGCTAGAGAATGCTAAGGGAGGGTGAGAGGGATGCGGGCGTGTGCATGCACAAGAGAAAGTTAGCGCTAGCTACAAAGATAAGATGGTTGTGTGGGTGTAAAAGACGAATAGAGATCATATATACTTAATTATAAAAAGCGAATTCGGATATTTGAAGAATTTATCATAGTGTTTCAAACCGACGGATGTGTGAATATATATAACGGTGATACACATGGTGTGGTTATGAACATGGTATACTACATTTAATATATTTTATCTCTACTCTTATAAAAAACGGAGTTGTTGATGATGGTGTGCCTGCCATCCTGCATTATAGGCCGTCTGATTTATATCTGGCGGGTAGCAAGGAAACTATGATGGTTGAAGTTGGCAACAATCATGATTGTAGATTCTTATTGAAATAGAGAAACGAATTCAAATTTAGTTCGAATTGCAGCGGTAGTATAGACATTTGGAATGCACTAAAATGTTGGTATGAGTAGGTTACATGCATTATACAGCAAGCGAAAAAATTTAATCGGACATAACATGGATTCATACTCCCTCCTTCCATCTATATAGGGCGTAATGAGATATTTAAGACCGCCTTTGACTATTGACAAGATTAATAGTACATGACATGCACAATGTGAAAATTATATCATTGAAAGAACCTTTCATAGACGAATTTAACGGTGTGCTTTGTGTAAGTTGCATGTCATATATCATTGCTCTAATATTTGGTCAAAGTTAGCATCGAAAAATGCATTAGGCCCTATATAGATGGAAGGAGGGAGTAGCTTTGAATAGCATTTGTATAGTAAAACGGGGCAAGACTCTCTCTTTGTGTGGTGTAAATAGTTTTATTTTTTTCGTTTTCTTTTTGGTTGAGCTAAGTGTGAATTGATTTGGTATGTACAAGTACAATATTACTACACGTTAGGCTTCTCCCTAAAATTCAACCCGCGTCCTGTTATATCCCGAAAATTCAGATATCGTGCTCCCAAAACTGGCGCCTTCACAACCCGCGCCTTGCTATCCCGAAATTACAACGCGCGCGAAAACTCCCTCCAGCTGCCAAATCCCGACACGCGAAATCCCCCTTCTAACCCTGAGCCGAAGGGGCCGCTAGTTCAAATCGGTGGGGGGTACTTTTGTAACATACCCTACATTTTGGGCAAGCGCGTTCCTAAGTCATGCTTCGCCCCCTCCCATTGCCCCCTTTTCGCCATTCGAAATCCCAGGCCGCCATAACCTCTCTGCTCCAGCCGCGAAACCCCACCCTCCTCCGTCCGCCACGTCACCGCTGCCCAGCCGGAGCCTCTTCCCCGACGACGTCGTCCACCACAACAGCTCGACGTCCCTCGTCCACCTCCCCAAATGAGGATCCGTCGTCCATCTCGCCGTCCCGCCGGTTCAGCCACCCCGTCCTCCACCTCCAAGGAGCTGCTCCGACGATCGCCTCGCCTATCGCGGCTGCTCCATCCCCACAGCGCCGCCTTAACCTGCTCCACCGAAACCGCAGCATCCTCACCGACTCCTCGGACGAAGCCAAGGCCTACTCGGCGCCACCAAAGAGGTTGTACACTCATCGCATCGCACCTTCTCCTTAACTCGACCTCCTGACGCCGACGATGCTCCATCCCGCACCCCCATGGAGCGGCTACCTTGAAGCCGGCGCCGCGGGCGACATCTCCATGGTGGCTCTCCCCCAGTGTGAGGCCCCTTCGGCGGCGGCCGCCATACCAGCCGGATCTGCTGCTGCTGCTCCGGCTCTCGCTCGATCGCTCGCTCGCCCAGCTGCTGCTGCTGCTCTCCTCCTCGCTCGTGCTGCTGCTCTGCTCCGATTAAGCCACACTTCAGTCGACTGAATCGACTTTTGGGTCAGTCGATTTTTAGGGGTTGGGGGGCTTGCCGGAGTTAAGGAAGAACCACCCGCAGCGGGGACGGGGGCTCGCCGGAGAGGTACCCCACTATCTATCTTAGTGTTCAGGGTGGGGGCGGGGGGCCTAGAGGGCTGGCCGGGGCGGCGATGACGAGTTGTTTCGGGGCGGCGAGGCAGCGCTGGGGCCGACGGTTCGGTCGGTGGTGGCTGGCAGCTCAGGGGGGTGCAGGTTGAAGATGAACTGCAGTCCCTCCCTAAACTACATGTCAAGTGCCTCTCTGCTACCATTGCGTTTAGTTTCGACAGTAGCATTCAGATTCCACAGTAAATTTCAATTTCGACAGTTAAGTTCAGAGTCAGCAGTTTTTACCTCATCTGTTGTAGTCAGGTGGTTTTTGGTGATGTTAATTTCACATCCATTTTACATCATCTATTGGAGATGCTATTAGAATCCCACTTGAGATTGACGATGTATGTCTTGTGCTGATTCAGCCTTGACGTCTTACGGCTCACCGGAGCTGCTCCAACGACAGAACGATCCATCACAACAGAGCAGTGCCCTGGACGCCATCTACAGATTCCTCAGATCTTCCTCCACACCTCCGACAGCCACCTCTGCCTCAACTGCTTCAGCGACCAACCCAATGATGCTGAGGTCGACACGGCTACGGCAAGGAGGTTGTACACTTGTTGCATCACTTATTACTATACATTCACGTTGATCCATTAGGGCTATTTTGGTTCAACGGAAAAACATTGATCCACTGGTTGTTACCATCACTCTAAATTTTTGCATGCTCTCCTTACATAATCTCACCATATTTTTTTCGTATGCATGTCAGATATTGTACACAGTCATGCTGAACATGTAGAGAAAAAGAGAAGAGTTTTGCTCGGCAATACAATGTCATGTAGACATTGCTCCATGGTGGGTTCAATGGCAAACCCTCCCCACCCCTCTCCAGATTGTAATCCAGAGGAAGATATTTGTTCTGAGGCGGATTCGGACGCCGCTGACCACTCCTATTTACCCCCCAAGGTGTTTTCTCTACCTTGGCATGATGATGTTAGTCATATCATGCATATGTTGCCTTGCAGTGCCTACTTTTGACATCATATATGTCATCTGCTTAGTTTAGACATGTTCTGTAATGCCACATGTTTAGTTTCTATATCATATATGGGAATTATGCAGTCTCATGTCTTTTAGCCAGCCATAATATATGTAAAATGTGCAATGCCATCCTTTTTAACCAGGCATCATATATTTGAATGATATCTTGTCCATCCTTTTCTTCATTACATTTCCATTTGTTGATAATGTTTGTACATTAAACTACTCTTCCTGTGAATCAGCCATTTGGGTGGGAGATGGAAAAATCTAGAGTGAAAACAAGGCCTTCAGAGCAGACAGTGCTACCTGTCAAAGCAGATCTCTTGTTGGGTCCCGATAGCTCCTCAGAGATGGATTCAGAGATAGATGACCAGTCCTATTCCCCCCCTGAGGTGTATGCTCTAACTTGGCACGGTTATACTACTCATATCATGCATACGGTGTCTTGCATTGCATAGTTTAGACATCATATACACAATATTCAACACCATGTTCTTAGTTCAGACATCATATCGAATGCCCTCTGTTTAGCATATAAATCACATATGTGAATTAAATGATGCGATTCTGATTACTTAGATAACATGTAGGTGAATTATGTCATGCGATCCTATTTAGTTATTCATCATATCTTTGAATTATGTTATGCCATGCTATCTAGTTTAGATAGACATCATATATGTGAAATTAGGTCATGCTATCCGTTTTAGTTAAACAATATACATGTCAACTATTTCATGCCATCTTTTTTCCACACTATCTATTGCATCTGTCTCTCATACAATGTCTGTACATTCAACTATGTTTCCTGTTTATCAACCATTTGAATTGGAGCGGGTGATGCCAGTATCTAGCGGACTAAAAACACGGTCTTCAAATAAAACAGTGCTACCTCTTGGTGGAAATAGCACCCCGGTTGTACATGCACAAGAACCAGCCCTACCACACATAACCCAAACTCTCATAGATTGTACCCCTACTACGATGGACAGAGAACCAGCTTCACCCAATCTAACCCCAACCCCAGCCGATAGAAACCCAGTTCCTGTTGACACAGCACCATCTCCACCACAGAGCTCCCAAACAAGAGCAGTTAGTAAGGCAGCTCCAGTGCCCAAAGGGCCAGTACTATCATGGCAAACCCCAACTCCACCAGTTAGTACGCCTATTCTTGTGGAGGAAGCACAACCAGCTAGTCGTAATTTAGCATCTATCACATTTGATGTTGTTAAATCATATGTGCGTATGTTCCCATCTTGGAAATATTATACTGAAGATGAAGGAAAATGCCAGTTGCAGGTGTTTGTCCAGGAGTTATTTGTAAGTAATGTTATTCATGGCAATTACTTTGCTTCGTCCCATACATCCTACCTCCATGATGGTTATAATACAGCAAATTTTCCCATTTTTCTCTATAGAGAAGGACCGATTTGGAAACTCAGGATGAGGTAACCTGTGCTAATACCTCTGCTATCTTCAAGAATGCTTGGTGGCAGTATCGGAATTACCTGAAGAAAACATACTTCACCGGCAAAGAAACTCATCAAATTCCCTTACGTTCTCCTGAGACACATTTACTGGACGATGACTGGGAACGCCTTGTTCTGTACTGGTCCCGAACCAAGAACGTGGTAAGGTCTATGAGCTCATTTTCTATTTTTAAGTATTATATTCTTGCGTCTTACTGTACTCTGTTCATGTAGAACAAGTGCCTAAACCTGAAGAACAACTGTTCTAATTTAAGATTCCCTTGCTACCATAGGACATAGATATATGTTTGTTTGATGCTTTTATTATGTACTAGTACTTGGCAATAGAAGACTTGGTAGTTTAATCCTGTCCACCTTACTAATGAACTGGTTCACCGAAATGAGTTTCATATACTAGTACATGCTAAACTTGTTATGTGTCTGCTTGTTTCTTCTTTTAGAATGTTGATAGAATATTGGGGAAGAGTGCCTTATTAAGCAACGGTAAAGGAAGTAA
Source organism: Triticum urartu (assembly GCF_003073215.2). NCBI lineage: Eukaryota > Viridiplantae > Streptophyta > Magnoliopsida > Poales > Poaceae > Triticum > Triticum urartu. The sequence goes on from NC_053024.1 coordinate 488,818,249, forward strand.
TGCAGATAAGGTTCAGGATAGTGACACATCCTGTCTTGGTTTAGTGTTGGAGTTACTGGCCACTACCGCTTGCACAAGCTATTCAAACTCACTTTCTGAATCAGTTCGGTTTCTTGAGTCTCAACTACAAGCTGAAAGACATCAATCAGCTGTGCTGCGACAAGAAGCGGAAGGACCGTGGAAGTCCCTAGAGCATTTAGATGCATACTTTCTGGTGCAACAGCAAGCGTTGGAGGATTTTAGCGCCAAATAGGACAAAGCTAATCAGCTTGCTAAGCTTATTGCCAGCATGGTGGATACCCAGGATAACGTTTCTTGAGCTCTTCTGAAGTTGTTTCAGTTATGCTCTTGTTTTGCTGCCGCGTTTATTTGCACTGGTGGCTAATTTTGACGGCCAGTGTATATGATATGCTGCTTTGTTCCCTATATTTGCACTGGTGGCAAACTTTGATGCCCAGTGGATGTAATATGTGTAATAGCCATGATAGCCTAGCGTTAGTTGTTTGCTTATTTATTTCCTTGTTGTCTTGTTTATTTGTTTGCTTGTAGTCATTGCAGTTCTTTTTCCGCGGTTAACTAGTGGCTACAATAACCTATTTTTTAAAACCAGGCCACAATAACCATGGGCTAATATTTACTGTAGTGACACTGGGCCTCCTACGGGCCGTAGAAACAGTGGGCCTTCTACGGGCCGTAGAAACAGTAGGCCTTCTACGGGCCGTACAAACAATGGGCCTTCTACGGGTCGTATCATCAATGGGCCGTATACGGGCCGTATGATCGATTGGCCAAACATGGGCCAATAACAGGCTGCATTATGGCTGTAAACGGGCTAGAGTTGGAATCGTCCGTTCATGGGCCGACCGTAATGGGCCATCGTTAATAGGCCGTATTTGATGACGCTATGAAAACGGCCCAACGTATTAACGGACCACAAACGGGCCGATTGTAACCACGGGCTGAATTTGGCCCACAAGCAGAAAATGACAGTAATAAGCCGTAAGTAAACGAATGCTGGAAATGAGCCCAAGAATAAATGGGCTCTGAGAAGGATGAAAGATAACATGGGCTGGAAACGGCCCAACGGAATAACGGGCCGTTAATGGGTATAAAGTGATACACTGTTCAATACGGGTCAGTTTCACCACGGGCCGTTAATGGGTGTAAAGTGATACACTGTTCATTACGGGCCAGTTTCACCACGGGCCGTTAATAGGCCAAGAGTTACATAGGGCCTCATATGGGTCGAAAGACGTCATGGGCCATACATGGGCCAGAAGTGAAAACAGGCTGGAATCATATTGGATGGCCCAGATGACGCTACTGGGCTTAATTCGGATAGGGCGTAACGGGCCTTGGGTTAGCGGGATGTAAATGGGCTATATGCGAACAGGCCGTTAACAGGCTTTCCATGGGTCGGCCCGCCACCTTTTGACCAAGTCAAACGGGCCGGCCTTTTCACAGGAATGGGCCTCTGTTGGGTCGTGCCACGTGTCGACGTATCATAGGCGCCTATCTGACCCACTGATGAGCTGACACATGTTTCGTCCGGCCAATAAGAATTTTACACGTGGAAATTTCCCATTGGTTGGGGCTGTTAACGGGTTATCGGATCCAAAACCCGACCCGATAGCTTAACGGCGTTCTGTTATGGTGGATGCCACGTGTCGGTCACCCTTGACGAAAGCACTTCTGTGACGCGCGATTTATCGTCATGGAAGTGGACACTTCCGTGATGATAATTTTGGTAATGTCATGGAACACTTCTACGACAGCATGGGTATGACTATCTTGATTCTGTCATAAATTTGTGATGGATGTACATGCATGACAAAAAACGCGACCTACTGTGACAAACATGTATCATCACGGAAGTGTATTTTTTTGTAGTGTTTGCAATCTATCTTAGCATTAACAGTGTTCAAGAAGGGTCTACCAAATATAATGGGACAAAAGCTATCTTGTGGGGAACCAAGAACAAGAAAATCAGCAGGATATTTAGTTTTCCCACACAAGACTTCAACATCTCTAACAATTCCAATTGGTGAAATAGTATCTCTATTGGCAAGTTTAATTGTGACATCAATATCTTCTATCTCAGCAGGTGCAATATCATGCATAATTTCTTTGTATAAGTCATGAGGTATAGCACTAGCACTGGCACCCATATCACATAAGCCATGATAACAATGATCTCCTATTTTAACAGAAATAACAGGCATGCCTGCCAAAGATCTAGGTTTATCTTTAGCACAAGGTTTAGCAATTCTAGCAGTCTCATCACGAAAATGAATAACATGCCCATCAATATTATCAGACAAGAGATCTTTAACAATAGCAATATTAGGTTCAACTTTAATTTGCTCAGTTGAAGCTTTAGCATGATCCTTTATCCTAATAGGGAAAGGTGGTTTCTCAACATAAGAAGTAGGAACAATAGGATCATTATAAGTGATAGTCTTTTCTTCAACTTCAATAGGTGCAGCTACTTTTACTTCTATGCGAGGATGATATTTAAACCACTTCTCCCTAGGGAGATCAACATGGGTAGCAAAAGATTCACAGAAGGAAGCTACTATCTCAGAGTCAAGTCCATATTTAGTACCAAATTTACGAAAAACATCGGTATCCATAAAAGATTTAACACAATCAAATTTAGGTGTCATACCTGACTCCTTACCTTCGTCGAGGTCCCAATCTTCAGAGTTGCATTTAATTCTTTCCAATAAATCCCATTTGAATTCAATAGTCTTTGTCATAAAAGAGCCAGCACAAGAAGTATCGAGCATGGTGCGATTGTTATCAGAAAGCCGAGCATATAAATTTTGAATAATCATTTCTCTTGAGAGCTCATGATTGGGGCATGAATATAACATTGATTTAAGCCTCCCCCAAGCTTGAGCGATGCTTTCTCCTTCGCGAGGCCAAAAATTATATATATAATTGCGATCACGATGAACAAGATGCATAGGATAAAATTTCCGATGAAATTCCAATTTCAATCGTTTGTAGTTCCATGACCCCGTATCATCACATAGCCTATACCATGTCAATGCATCTTCCTTCAAAGATAAAGGGAAGACCTTCTTCTTAATAACATCTCCGGGTACACCTGCAAGCTTAAATAATTCACAAACTTCATCCACATATATTAGATGCTCATCAGGATGCGTTGTTCCATCTCCTGCAAAAGGATTAGCTAGCAGTTTTTCTATCTTACTCGAAGGAATTTCAAAGTAGACATTTTCATTTTCAGTAGGTTCAGTAGGTTGAGGAGCAACTCTTTGCTCTACTGGTCGGGGTGAAGATACCCCGAACAAGCCCCTCAGAGGATTACTTTCCATAGTAACAAGTTACAGTAAATTTCAGCACACTATATAAATTTTTCCTTACCAAATTCCACCTACCAAAGGTGCTTCACTCCCCGACAACGGCGCCAAAAAAGAGTCTTGATGACCCACAAGTATAGGGGATCTATTGTAGTCCTTTAGATAAGTAAGAGTGTTGAACCCAATGAGGAGCAGAAGGAAATGATAAGCGGTTTTCAGCAAGGTATTCTCTGCAAGCACTGAAATAATAGGTAACAGATAGTTTTGTGATAGGATAATTTGTAATGAGTAACAAGTAACAAAAGTAAATAAAGTGCAGCAAGGTGGCCCAATCCTTTTTGTAGTAAAGGACAAGCCTGGACAAACTCTTATATGATGTAAAGCGCTCCCGAGGACACATGGGAATATCGTCAAGCTAGTTTTCATCACGATCATATGATTCGCGTTCGGTACTTTGATAATTTGGTATGTGGGTGGACCGGTGCTTGGGTACTGTCCTTACTTGGACAAGCATCCCACTTATGATTAACCTCTATTGCAAGCATCCGCAACTACAACAAAAGTATTAAGGTAAACCTAACCATAGCATGAAACATATGGATCCAAATCAGCCCCTTACGAAGCAACACATAAACTAGGGTTTAAGATTCTATCACTCTAGCAACCCACCATCTACTTATTACTTCCCAATGCCTTCCTCTAGGCCCAAATAATGGTGAAGTGTCATGTAGTCGACGTTCACATAACACCACTAGAGGAGAGACAACATACATCTCATCAAAATATCGAACGAATACCAAATTCACATGACTACTAATAGCAAGACTTCTCCCATGTCCTCAGGAACAAACGTAACTACTCACAAAGCATATTCATGTTCATAATCAGAGGGATATTAATATGTATATAGGATCCGAACATATGATCTTCCACCAAATAAACCAACTAGCATCAACTACAAGGAGTAATTAACACTACTAGCAACCCACAGGTACCAATCCCAGACTTGGAGACAAGAATTGGATACAAGAGATGAACTAGGGTTTTGAGAGGAGATGGTGCTGGTGAAGATGGTGATGGAGATTGCCCTCTCCCGATGAGAGGAGCGTTGGTGATGACGATGGCGATGATTTCCCCCTCCCGGAGGGAAGTTTCCCTGGCAGAACAGCTCCGCCAGAGCCCTAGATTGGTTCCGCCAAGGTTCCGCCTTGTGGCGGCGGAGTCTCGTCTGGAAAGATGGCTTATGATTTTTTTTCTCATCGAAAGACTCCATATGGAAGAAGATGGCCATCGGAGGGCCACCAGGGGGCCCACGAGGTAGGGGGCGCACCCAGGGGGGTAGGGCGCGCCCCCACCCTCGTGGGCAGGGTGTGGCCCCCTGGTGAACTTCTTGCGCTCAGTATTTTTTATATATTCTGAAAACATCTTCCGTGAAGTTTCAGGACTTTTGGAGCTGTGCATAATAGGTCTCTAATATTTGCTCCTTTTCCAGCCCAAAATCCCAGCTGCCGGCATTCTCCCTCTTTATGTAAACCTTGTAAAATAAGAGAGAATAGGCATAAATATTGTGACATAATGTGTAATAACAGCCCATAATGCAATAAATATCAATATAAAAGCATGATGCAAAATGGACGTATCAGCGAAGCAGCAATCTTCCGGACCAGAAAGGTTCTATTTTTATGATGCGTAAGCTACCACAAAATGAATGATGGAAAAAGGCATCAGGATTAGAAAGACTAAAGAGGTATGGAGGGCCGACTCCAAGACTACGACTACAATAAAAGCCATGAGCGATAGCGAAGCCTTCAACCTTTTTTTCAAAAGCCCCACAACTAGCTATCTTATAGCAGATAAGGCGAGCCTACTTAACTAATCTCATGTAAACACCTGTTCGCTAAAATCCAAATAGAAAAAGACAACTACTTATTAAACATGTAGTTGAGTGCTCCGCCGTTGTTCAAATCTTGACCGAGTCCGAGCTTCCCAAGCTCTATGCTGTTTGGGAACTCAGCAAGGGTCTTACCACCTTCTTGATTGACTATATTTGAGTCTTTGGGGTACTTTAGGATTATATTTCGTGCCTAAGATTTGTGCTTGTGGGCTAGGGTGAATATTGCGGACCAGCGGATCTGGTAGTTGACAATTGTACGGACTTGGTAAAGGTTGTCGCAGCACCTGTAGTAGGACAAAGGACTTATCGCGATGCTCACGGACCAATTTACCATGTCTCTGTCACTGACATTGGTCAAAGAGGCCACGTGGATTGGCCTGGGTCTTCTTCGGCTAATGAGACCTCGATCCTGAAGCCTTCAGAGTATCTTTTTGATAGGCGCCTCTATCTGTATGGGGAATTCGCTACTGAAAGGTCCCACCCAGTGTCCCCTTCCTTCCCCCGCCACCTTCCGACCAAAGGGAGTATACAATTTCTTCTTCAGGACACTAATGCCCGATCGTGAGACTGCCTATTGAACACCTGATGGCACCTTGCTCTGACCTGAGCTATGCAACAATGGGATCCCCATCAATCTTTGCCGAATGTGCTTGATGGCCCCCCATAATACGCTAACTTGGGGGCTTTTTAGTCCATATTTTCCAAGAGTCTCTGCTAGTTGAACCGCGTCCAGTAGATGACCTCTTCCGCTCATCCCCTTCGTCAGCTCTTTGATAGGGATACTATAACCTAGATCCCTAAACTTGGAATGGATGGCGGAGCGTAGGTGGCAGGCAGTTATATGGATATGGTGCTTTACCCATAGACGCTTCTCCAGCTCTCGCAAGAATTGTATGGGATTCGTCCTCGGGGGTGAAAGATCATGGATGTCGCCTAGAGGGGGGTGAATAGGTGCTTTAAAATAATTACGGTTTAGGCTTGAACAAATGCGGAATAAACCTAGCGGTTAATTTGATAAGCACAAAACCTACAACAACTAGGCTCACCTATGTGCACCAACAACTTATGCTAAGCAAGAAGAGCAACTATGTGATAGCAAGATATATGACAAAGAACAATATAGCTATCTCAAAGTAAAGTGCATAAGTAAAGGGCTCGGGTAAGAGATAACCAAGACACGCGAAGACGACGATGTATCCCGAAGTTCACACCCTTGCGGATGCTAATCTCCGTTTGGAGCGGTGTGGAGGCACAATGCTCCCCAAGAAGCCACTAGGGCCACCGTAATCTCCTCATGCCCTCGCACAATGCAAGATGCCGTCATTCCACTAAGGGACCCTTGAGGGCGATCACCGAACCCGTACAAATGGCAACCCTTGGGGGCGGTCACCCAACCCGTACACTTTGGCAACCCTTGGGGGCGGTCACCGGTGCCCGTCAAATTGCTCAGGGCGATCTCCACAACCTAATTGGAGACCCCGATGCTTGCCCGGAGCTTTACACCACAATGATTGAGCTCCGAACACCACCAACCATCTAGGGCGCCCAAGCACCCAAGAGAAACAAGCTCAAGGGTACCAAGCACCCAAGAGTAATAAGCTTCTCAACTTGTAACTTCCACGTATCACCGTGGAGAACTCAAACCGATGCACCAAATGTAATGGCAAGGGCACACGGAGTGCCCAAGTCCTTCTCTCTCAAATCCCACCGAAGCAACTAATGCTAGGGAGGAAAATGAGAGGAAGAACAAGAAAGAGAACACCAAGAACTCGAAGATCTAGATCCAAGGGGTTCCCCTCACACAGAGGAGAAAGTGATTGGTGGAAATGTGGATCTAGATCTCCTCTCTCTTTTCCCTCAAAAACTAGCAAGAATCCATGGAGGGATTGAGAGTTAGCAAGCTCGAAGAAGGTCAACAATGGGGGAAGAACACGAGCTCAAAGGATAAGGTTCATTGGGGAAGAAGACCCCCTTTTATAGGAGCTCCCGAATCCAACCGTTATGTGCTCAGCCCACACACGAGCGGTACTACCGCTCCACGAGCGGTACTACCGCTGGAGGAGCGGTACTATCGCTTAGCATGGTCAAAACACCCCAACGAGAGAGAAAAACACGAGCTGAAAAACTGCCAGAGAGGTAGAGCAGTATGAGCGGCACTACCGATGTAGCCAGCGGTACTATCATTGGTCGCAGCGGTACTGCCGCTTGGCCCAGCGGTACTACCGCACAAGAGTGGTACTACCGCTCCTACTGCCGCTGAACCCGACATGAGAAGAGCAGGACCCAAAATCGAGGCGGTAGAAGAGTGGCACTGCAGCGGTACTATGGCTGATAGCTCCAAGCGGTACTACCGCTTAGGCTCGCGGTACTACTGCTGGGACCAGACAAAAGCCACTCTCAAGAAACAAGAACTGCCATAACTTCTTCATACGAGCTCCGAATTGAGCAAACTCAAGCTTGTTGGAAACAAGACGACGAGTAGCATCAAAACAGCGACTGGTTATAGTAAGAAGAGGCAGGGGAGGAATGCCTAACAAAAAGAGGAGTGAAGCCTCTAATCGAGAAGAACCGGCAAAACCTCCAACATCGAAAACATCATAGAAGATGCATGTGAACTCCGTTTTTGATGAACTCGAGCTTGTCATCAAGATGACCATAAGCTCTAAGACTCACAAAGAAAACCAAACAAGAACCAATAAAGATGATGCAAGGATGCAATGGTTTGAGCTCTCAACGAACGATACGATCAAGCTACTCATCGAGAGCCCCCCTTGATAGTACGGCAATCGATCCTATAACCCGGTCTCCCAACTACCATCATGAGACCGGTAAAATAGAAAACCTATCAAGGGCAAACCTTTGCCTTGAACATGGTCCACTTGAGCTAGATGATGACGATCTTGACTTCCTCAAGTTGGACCACCTTTCTTGATTGTGTTGGCTCGATGAAGACTAGTTGATTGCTCTCCCATACTCCACTATGGGTGATCCACTCTTCCGCACATCTTCACAAGTCCATTGTCACCACAAAGGACGACAAGCTTCAAGCATTTGATCTCTTCGTGATGCTCCACTTGAACTTGCACACCGCAACCTAACCCCACAAAGAACCCTCACGAAGACCATGGGTTAGTACACAAAGCGTAATTGATAATGCTTACCATACCATGGGATCACTTGATCCCTCTCGGTACATCTTCTACGCTTTGTGGGTTGATCAACTTGATTCACTCTTTGACTTAGTCTTGATCAACCTCTCACAAGACCAATCTTTAGGTAATTCCTTGAATAGCACCTTGGTCGACACAAACTCTCCTTGAAACCAACACATGTACTCCAAGAAAAGCCTATGGACAAAACCTTCAAATATAACTCAACGCAACCATTAGTCCATAGAGATTGTCATCAATTACCAAAACCAAACCGGGGAATTCCCGAATGACCGTACCGGGGAATTCTACCGTACTCAGTGCAGCTATGGTTGTTGATCCTGCGGATCCTAACCAAAGGTTTAGACCGGATTGTAGGAAGTGGGTGATATGTTTTTGTATTTCTATGAGAAGGAATACGGCACCCATGATTCCCAGTAGTAAGTCGTCGGCATATTGCGCGTAACAAATCCTTATTAATAAGGAATGGCTTTTAAAGGGGGCCCAGCTTACAGGCCAGGCCTCTCTCTGACCTGATAACTAGTATCGCCTGTTGGAAATACGCCCTAGAGGCAATAATAAAAGCATTATTATTATATTTCCTTGTTCATGATAATTGTCTTTATTCATGCTATAATTGTGTTAACCGGAAATCGTAATACATGTGTGAATAATAGACACCAACATGTCCCTAGTAAGCCTCTAGTTGACTAGCTCGTTGATCAACAGATAGTCATGGTTTCCTGACTATGGACATTGGATGTCATTGATAACGAGATCACATCATTAGGAGAATGATGTGATGGACAAGACCCAATCCTAAACATAGCGCAAGATCGTGTAGTTCGTCTGCTAGAGTTTTCCAATGTCAAGTATCCTTTCCTTAGACCATGAGATCGTGTAACTCCCGGATACCGTAGGAGTGCTTTGGGTGTACCAAACGTCACAACGTAACCGGGTGACTATAAAGGTATACTACGGGTATCTCCGAAAGTGTCTGTTGGGTTGACACGGATCAAGACTGGGATTTGTCACTCCGTATGACGGAGAGGTATCACTGGGCCCACTCGGTAATGCATCATCATAATGAGCTCAAAGTGACCAAGTGTCTGGTCACGGGATCATGCATTACGGTACGAGTAAAGTGACTTGCCGGTAACGAGATTGAACGAGGTATTGGGATACCGACGATCGAATCTCGGGCAAGTAACATACCGATTGACAAAGGGAATTGTATACGGGGTTGCTTGAATCCTCGACATCGTGGTTCATCCGATGAGATCATCGAGGAGCATGTGGGAGCCAACATGGGTATCCAGATCCCGCTGTTGGTTATTGACCGGAGAGTCGTCTCGGTCATGTCTACATGTCTCCTGAACCCGTAGGGTCAACACACTTAAGGTTCGGTGACGCTAGGGTTGTAGGGATATGTATATGCAGTAACCCGAATGTTGTTCGGAGTCCCGGATGAGATCCCGGACGTCACGAGGAGTTCCGGAATGGTCCGGAGGTAAAGAATTATATATAGGAAGTGCTATTTCGGGTATCGGGACAAGTTTCGGGGTCACCGGTATTGTACCGGGACCACCGGAAGGGTCCCGGGGGTCCACCGGGTGGGGCCACCTGCCCCGGGGGGCCACATGGGCTGTAGGGGGTGCGCCTTGGCCTACATGGGCCAATGGCACCAGCCCCAAGAGGCCCATGCGCCTAGGGTTCAAGAAGGGAAGAGTCCCAAAGGGGGAAGGCACCCCCTAGGTGCCTTGGGGGGGAGGGATTCCTCCCTTGGCCGCCGCCCCCTAGGAGATTGGATCTCCTAGGGCCGGCGCCCCCCCCCTTGGACTCCCTATATATAGTGGGGGAAGGAGGGCCTCTCATACCACATCTTTGGTGCCTCCCTCTCCCTCTCCAACACATCCTCCTCCTCCATAGTGCTTAGCGAAGCCCTGCCGCAGTACTGCAGCTCCATAAACACCACGCCGTCGTGCTGCTGCTGGAGCCATCTTCCTCAACCTCTCCTTCCCCCTTGCTGGATCAAGAAGAAGGAGACGTTACGCTGACCGTACGTGTGTTGAACGCGGAGGTGCCGTCCGTTCGGCGCTAGGATCTCCGGTGATTTGGATCACGTCGAGTACGCCTTCCTCATCCCCATTTTTTTGAACGCTTCCGCGCGTGATCTACAAAGGTATGTAGATGCAATCCGATCACTCGTTGCTAGATGAACTCCTAGATGGATCTTGGTGAAACCGTAGGAAATTTTTTGTTTTCTGCAACGTTCCCCAACATCGCCTCCCCGCCCAGCTCTATCAGCAGGCCCCTTCTTTTGCAATACTTAAGAAGGTCTCTCATGGCCAAATTCTTATTAAAGCCTTCTCTACCATTGAATTTGGCCTTCAGGGTCAACCCAGCGGCTTCTATGAGGAAGGCGGCGCAAAGAAGGCTCAAGGGCTTGTTAAGGAAGGCGGCTAGGGCCGCTGAAGGGGGGAAACGAAAGGCGTTTTCTGGTCTCCCCTTCGCCTGGGGGTGCTTGTGGGAGGGGGGGTGCCACGACGAAACAAGGGAATGAAAGGTCGCTTTGCGTTGGATGCTCTTTACCCTCCCCACTATGAGGTCTCTGTTGTCTTGGGGAGCGTTGAAGCTTGCTTCTTTTCCATACTTTTCTTGGTCACCAATACGACGACCTATTCTTAATAGAACCGATCTTATTTTCACTACAAGAGGAATTTCGTGCTTCTGCCGGATCCTCCCTATCTCGATCGAGCTTGTGTAGGTAGATATTGCCTGGTAGGGCCGATATTAGTACACTATTTGGGATGGAGTTAGGGCCCTTCTCACCCCCTACGAGTCGTCTGGCGGAAAACTTTTTCTGGGTGGGGTAAAAGAACTTGGAATCGTCGATCTCTTCCTTCAATATTGAGATGAATCGATGTCGGTCGATGGTGTGAAAACACTTCCTGATGTCGAATTTCAAAAACCAACAAGAGGTTCCCCACTCTTCTCTGATCCGTCTGAGGGCCGAGTGGCAGCCTCCACCTGAGCGGAAGTGCTATGTGTCTGGAAACTCGGGATCGTAAATGGATGTTGGTACCATTTTGATCACCTTTTTCATGATCTTTTCTATGGGTAGAACTACTGTGAGCGGTCTAAACTTTGACCCTTCTTTCTTTCTTCATTTAAAAAAGGGGGAGCAAAGCCTGTTTTTCGCTCCCTCAATTGATAGACCAGGGCCCCTTCTGTTGGCCCGAACAAAAGGCTCTTTAACGAATCTTAATATAAGATCAATGACATATGACTTAGATGTGCAATATTTATGACACCTCTAGATATGCTTTAGCAAAACTGACCAATATACTAAGTTGACTCACCTCCAACCCCAGCCAAATTCACCCGATCCGTCCCAGCTCCCCAAACCCGTCGCCGCCGGAGCCGTTTCGCCCGCGTCCGCCGGCCGGAGCAACTCCTCGTCGTCCCCCTCCTCCCATCAGTCGTTCCGGACGCATTTGGCTTCCTTCGTTGTTAAGGATAAGGAAGCCCTAGCTTGCTTGAATTCATCCCTTCCGTTTCCTTTTCTTTTTGCTGCCGAGAACGAACAATCTCGAATCCCTCACTTGGGCGCGATGCAGGGTGGTCCGATCTTGCCGCGGCGGCCAAGAAGCTCCGTTCTAGGTTTGGACGTCCTCGCAAAGAGGAAACGAGAATCACAAGGCAGCGACGCATTCAGGCCTCGTCCCCACAAGGAACAAGTGGCGGCCGAGCATAGATCAGGAGAAATCGCGAGAACCGATTGCCGCCGCCGATGGGAATGGGAAGCTACACCTCGTCGGGAGTACCGTGATGATCCACCTGCATCCCAACGGCAACATCCGGCACCATCCCCGTGGGACAATGTGTATTCTTTGCCTTCTGCGCCTGTACGCCCTTCTGGCTCCTCAAAAGTGCCTTCTTCTTCGCGCAATGACACCGAAGCTGGTACAAGGCCCCCAACAGCCGATGGAAAATTTAAGGTCACCGAGGAGATGATGCAGGAGATGGATTACAATGCTGACCGCACATGGTATGGTTGTGAAGAACATAGCAGTATATTCAATGTCGGTGATTATCTTGGAGATGATGCTTCCTTTCAGAATAAGAAGGCAAAATTGCTCAAGAAGATGACTCGCCAAGATGGAAGCCTGATGACTCTTGCTCAGAGGTAACCGCTGAGAATGCTCGGTGGGAGGACAGGCAGTTGTTCAGATCAGGAGCTGTTAGAAGAACAGAGGTGCAGATGGAGTTCGACGATGAGGAGGAGCGTAAGGTGATACTACTTGTTCATGACACGAAACCCCCATTCCTTGATGGACGAGTAGTGTTCACAACGCAAGCAGAGCCTGTGATGCCACTCAAGGACCCGACATCTGATATGGCTATCATTGCGCGCAAAGGTTCTCTTTTGGTTAGGGAAATTCGTGAAAAGCAGAGTATGAACAAGTCAAGGCAACGCTTCTGGGAGCATGCTGGATCTAAGCTAGGAAATATTTTGGGTGTTGAGAGAACAGCCCAGCAGGCTGATGCTGACAGTGCGCTTGTTGGTGACCAAGGTGATGTTGACTTCAAAGAGAAGCTGAAATTTTCACAACACTTGAAGGAAAAGGCAGAGGCAGTCAGTGATTTTGCAAAATCGAAATCTCTTTCTCAACAGAGGCAATACCTTCCCATATACACTGTCAGGGATGGCCTGCTCGGAGTTGTGCGGGAAAATCAAGTGGTTGTGGTCGTTGGTGAAACTGGTTCTGGGAAGACTACCCAGCTGACTCAGTATCTGCATGAGGATGGATATACCAGAACTGGCCTTGTTGGCTGCACTCAGCCAAGACGTGTGGCTGCCATGAGTGTTGCTCGGCGTGTCAGTGACGAAATGGAAACCGTGCTTGGAGAAGAAGTTGGATATGCTATTCGATTCGAGGATGTCACGTGTCGTAACACAAAAATAAAGTACATACAGATGGAGTGCTTCTCCGTGAAACCTTGAAGGATGCTGACCTGGACAAATATCAGGTTATCATCATGGATGAAGCACACGAGAGATCAGTGGACACCGATGTATTGTTTGGTATATTGAAGAAGGTTGCTGCACGGCGACGGGATTTTAAGCTAATTGTCACATCTGCAACACTAAATGCAGACAAATTCTCAAAATTCTTTGGTGGTGCACCTGTATTTCACATACCTGGAAGGACATTTCCAGTTAATATCTTGTACAGCAAAACACCATGTGAAGATTATGTGGAAGCGGCAGTGAAGCAGGCCATCACAATCCACATAACGAGTGGCCCTGGCGACATTCTCATATTCATGACTGGGCAGGAAGAAATCGAGACTGCTTGCTATGCGTTTGCTGAGCGCATGAAACAGCTAATATCATCATCCACCAAGGTTGTAGGCAAGCTCTCAATCTTGCCCGTCTATTCGCAGTTGCCTGCTGACTTGCAGGCCAAGATCTTTCAGAAGGCAGGAGAGGGCACTCGCAAATGCATTGTTGCTACCAACATCGCTGAGACATCCCTGACAGTAGATGGTATCTTGTATGTCATCGATACTGGGTATGGAAAGATGAAGGTATACAATCCACGGATGGGCATGGACGCTCTTCAGGTTTTTCCATGTAGTCGAGCAGCCGCAGACCAGCGCGCAGGGCGTGCAGGAAGAACTGGCCCCGGCACATGCTACAGGCTGTTCACGGAATCCGCTTACCAGGATGAGATGCTCCCTAACCCCGTGCCAGAGATCCAAAGGACCAACCTTGCGAACGTGGTTCTCTTACTGAAATCCCTCGAAGTCGAAAATTTGCTTCATTTTGACTTCATGGACCCACCTCCCCAGGAGAATATCCTCAACTCCATGTACCAGCTCTGGCTGTTGGGTGCCTTGAACAATGCCGGTGGCCTTACAAATCTAGGCTGGAAGATGGTGGAGTTCCCATTGGACCCAACCCTGGCAAAGATGCTTCTCATGGGTAAGGAGCTGGGGTGCGTTGATGAAGTACTGACGATTGTATCCATGCTCTCAGTGCCATCAGTATTCTTCCGCCCAAAAGATCGAGAAGAGGAGAGTGACGCTGCAAGGGAGAAGTTTTTTGTACCGGAGTCTGACCATCTAACACTCCTCAATGTATACCTGCTCTGGAAGTCGAACGAATATAGCGTAGACTGGTGCAATGCTCACTTCCTCCATTTCAAGGGTCTACAAAAGGGTCGGGAAGTGAGATCTCAATTGGTGGACATACTGAACACCCTGAAGATCCCGCAGACATCATGCCATAGGGAATGGGACGTGGTGAGGAAGGCCATCTGCTCAGCGTACTTCCAGAACTCTGCAAGGTTGAAGGGTGTTGGAGAGTACGTCAACTGCCGTAATGGGGTGCCGTGCCACCTGCATCCCAGCAGTGCCCTCTACGGTCTCGGCTACACCCCTGACTACATCGTCTACCACGAGCTTGTCCTGACAACCAAGGACTATATGCAGTGTGTCAGTGCAGTTGACCCGCAGTGGCTGGTAGAGCTGGGGCCCATGTTCTTCTCTGTGAAGGAGGGTGACACTTCCTTCCTTGACCGCAGGAGGTGGCATAATGAGGAGAAGATGGCCATGGAAGAGGAGATGGAGAAGCTGAGGCAGGAGCAAGCTGAGGCGGCATGCAGAGTGAAGGGGAGGGAGAAGAGGGGCAAGCCGCAGCAGCAGGTTGCTATGCCAGGCCTGAAGAAAGGTTTGGCGTATCTTAGGCCCAGAAGGAGGATGAGTTTGTAGGTAGGAAGGTTGAGTGCGTATGTTTGTATGTGCTGATATAATCACACATGAATGAATGCATTATGTGGGACACACACCTGTCAGGAAGCATAGCATTACTTTCGTGTTTGTTTATATGTTAATTTTTAGCGGATTTGCTACTTCGCAGTCGACTGCTAATTTCTTAGTAGTGCAACATTGTTGGTAGAAACCTAATACTGCTCCAATTTAGTTACATTGTGAACCACTTTGTTGATAACATTATACTCCACATATCTTTCCCATACCTGTGGCTTCATAATTTTATTGTATAGCATCCACTGCTTTGTATTTCCTAGGTCTTCTAATGCTAATTAATTTTGTTGCACAAAAGTTGTTTGTGCAGTATCAAGAGAGCCTGCTGTTGCTTTCCTGGTTTATTCAGCTCACCGCTTTTATGGTGTTTCCACATTACAACAAGTTTAAGTGAGTATACTTATTAAGATTCAGTATCAGTGGTCCAAATCATGTGGATGCAGAAACATCAGTTAATCAGCACTCAGATGTTGTTGACCAGATTCAGGTCGAATTTCCTCTGAAACCAATTCACAAGGAAAGAGTTATCTTTGAGATCAGATTCACAGAACTATAAGCACGCTTTGTTACATATATAAACATTTATCAGATTATGTGCTGCAACTTCATTGTAGATTCAAATTTCCAGTTGAATCCTGATTTTTTTTCCAATTCAATTTTCACGCCATCCCTTAGCTAGGTTTACACAAGTTTATCTTATGCATTAGATTCCTGTTTCCATATAGAACATGGAACATAAAAGTTGCTTAAGTCTCAACTGGAAGTTTAATAAGTACAATACATGTAAGCAGGCAATCTGATGATGACTATAATTAGAGCTGTATATTTCCTTTGTTTCACATTAAATAGTAGGCTGAATTGTACAATCTACTGCAACAAATTTCGGTCTTTATATCTTGTATTGCCAATTTCAACAAAAACAGACTCTAATTTCAGCAAGCACAAGATACTATATGATGTCAATGTGCAGGCTGCTGTCTGTCGAGTTGAGGTGCTCACCTTGAATCCTGAATATTTCCTAGTTTATTCATATGCTGATGGAATGCTAGTGGCAAAATTCGGACGGCTTGTGTTTAATTAGTGCTTCTGTGTGAAATTTTTGCTTTGTTCCATCGTAGTAATGACAAGTTGGCAATGCCAATATAATACTCCATTATGGATGAACTACGCTTGATGCTAGTAGCTTTACCATATCCACTTTTTATTTTATTTCATTTTTTGCAACAATGGGCAGGAGCGCGCTGTCATGCATTATAAGTTGAGGGGAAGCTATGTTCTACTGTCGTCACTTTGTTTTCTGAGTGTCAACTGTGCGAGTTTTTGGAATCGGATGAAACCTTAAGAGCATGATGGCCTGTACTAAAGTGTACATGCAAGTGAAGTGACCCCTGTGGTCTGCCTTGCTTCTTAATTATGTTTTGACCAGCAATAACTTTTAGAGAAGATCAAAGTAACCCGTATGCCTTTGGCCGCAGGCAGCAGCACCATCATGGACAGAAGATGCTCCTCTATGTTGCCTTAGTTCATATGCTAATGCATGGACAGAAGATGCTCCCTGTGCCGCGCATAGCTTTGTTAGGTGCATTGGTCGTATTTACAGCAAGTACAGTAGAAAACAATAATCTAGTTCTTGCGTTTCCTCTGGCTCAAGTGATTACGACCCTTTGTGATGTATTGTGTATTCTTGTGTGCAACATTCAGTTTCATTTGGTTGCCTGATCAATCATTTGTCGTTCGACGGGTGACCCAATCCAAAACGCTTGCTGATGGCTGATGTTACCTTATGCCTGTCTTGGGTTTATCAGTTCATGCTAGGCCAATCTTGGTTTCGTATTTTTGTTATTTCTCGTGGATGGCTATTCATGCAGATATACGTTTACTTTGGTAGAATATGGAGTTCCAAAGCAGTCATATTTCATTCTTTGTATGTATCTCTCAGCTGGCCGTGTCCGGATAGAGAGATGGAAGGCCAGCAGCATGATCTAGGACAACTCCGACGAGGATCGTTGAAACGGACATCTGACGTCGAAACGGACATCACCAAATGTCCGTGGATAGGAATAGGGATGACCCATCCAACCATAGTAACCAGAAAATCATTCTTTTTTTTCCTATATACCCAGGCTACTCAAAAGTCAAGACAATCAAAGAAAATAGTACTCCCTCTGTAAAGTAAAGAAATGTAAGATTTGATATAAACGCTTTTATATTTCTTTACAGGGGAAGTACAATTCTTAATAAGCAATTAAAAGATAAATATTTCAATGCGACAATACTTCAAATAAAAATATTACAATTCAAACATGAAGTTTTGAAATAAAATAGTGTAAGTTAGTCGGATTTGATGATGCATTTGGATAAAAACGTGAGATGTCATCAAATTCTGCTCGCATTTTGAAAATCAAAACCATGGCGAACTCCATCACCCTCATCCTCCACAATCATGTTATACATGATCACACAATTTGTCATCACCTCTGACAATGTCTCTAAATCCCATAGTTTAGCGGGTCTGTGAAAACCGCAATACGAAATTGGAGCACTCGAAATGCTCCCTCCACAACCTTTCTAGCAAATTATTGTCTTTGCGAAAAGTGATATCTTTTGTTAGAGCAACTCTAGCAGACCCCGCAAAACGCCCTGGCCCGCAAAATAACCGCCAAATTGCGGGTCGGGGCCAGAAAATCTGCACGAGCAGACCCCGCATCCCGCCACGGCCCGCAAATTTTTTTGCGGGGCGCGGCAAATCTCCCCCTCCCAACCTCTATCTTCACGGGCTGGGAGGCCGACCCGAGCTCAACCCTATCCCGCGCGAGATTTGGTGGGAGGGACATTTCCGTGCGGCCCTTCCCGCTCCCCGCACCCTCCGCCACCATTGCCCCCACTCCGCAAGCTCCGACTGCTCTTCCCCGGCCGTCCCTCGCCGCCATGGACGACCCCATGCTGTCCCCCGTCACCGTCGAGGTCACGCATGCCCCTTCCCCTCGGGCGGATCTTGTCACCGGCCATGTTGGCCCCGCCGCCGTGGCCCAAGCCCACGCCGCGCCTGCCCGCAAGCGGCAGGGCAACGTGGTCGTGCAGGGCGGGAATCGGGCCGCCCCCGCCGCGATGGCCCGCGCTTCGGGCGCCAACGTGGCAACGTGATCCCGGCCGGCGGCGGAGAAGGTCGGCAAGGTCGCGGGCGTAAAGCGGAGGAAGGTTCTGGCTTCAAAGAAGACACCTTCTTCAACCTCTCGCTCCATCCCGCCGCAAGGAGG
Organism: Triticum urartu; assembly: GCF_003073215.2. Classification (NCBI taxonomy): domain Eukaryota; kingdom Viridiplantae; phylum Streptophyta; class Magnoliopsida; order Poales; family Poaceae; genus Triticum; species Triticum urartu. The sequence goes on from NC_053024.1 coordinate 488,836,712, forward strand.
TGCTCCGGCGATGCCGTTCAACGGTGCCGCTCCCCCCACGAGTGAGGTGTTTGACGAAATGGCCGGAAGGTATGCATCTTCGGTCTTGGCGATTCCCTTTCATTTTTCGCCATTATTCTCGATAGCGCGTGACTTGTTATCGTTCGCTATAGCGGTGGTTCGAACAATGCAACAACCGAGTTCATGAACTTGTTGGACACGAACGCGGTTGACATTGATTAAGCCCCTTTTGAACCATTCTACTATAACGAAACGGAGGGGGGCGTGGATGATCATGGTTGTGCGGACGAATTGGAGGAGATCGAAGCGGAAGCGTTTGAGCAATCGCAAGGAAAATATGGAAAAGGTGAAAGTGTGTTATATCGACTAGAGGGGGGTGAATAGGCGACTTTTATAAATTCTTCACTGAGGAATTTGCGAGTGAGCAAATTCCTGAGTGAAGAACTACTTGCAGCGGAATAAGTACTCAGAAGTAGACATAATAGAACATGAGCATGGTCTTCATGATGAAATGAAAACAAGCACAGAGTACAGAAAGCGTAAACACAGGATAAACAGAATGAAGACAAACAGACTGAAGAAATGAAGTTGAGGAAATAGAGAAAGTCTTTAGTCAAAGTCTTCAAATATATATGAACAAGCACACAACACAGAAATGAGGAAATGGAAGGGTTGAAGAAATGGAACTAGTTACCTTGGTGAAGACAATGATTTGGTAGACCAGTTCCAACTGCTGTGACAATTGTACGTCTGGTTAGGGCGGCTAGGTAATATAAGAGCTTTTCAGCAAGTCCACATACTCAACTATCATATAGTCTTTCACAATTGCTGACACTCACGCAATACTTATGGGTATGAAGTTTTAATCGGACACAGAGAAATATAGGGGCTTATAGTTTTGCCTCCCAACGTTTTACCTCAAGGGTAATGTCAATAATAATAGTTCATGAAAACTCACATCCAATTAGCCATATATACCAGGATCTTTCCAACATATTGTGCTTGCCAAAGGATAAAATGTAAAAAGGAAGGGTGAAGATCACCATGACTCTTATGCAAGGTAGGAGATAAAAGTAAAAGATAGGCCCTTCGCAGAGGGAAGCAGAGGTTGTCATGCGCTTTAATGGTTGGATGCACAAAATCTTAATGTGAAAGAATGTCACTTTATATTGCCACTTGTGATACGGACCTTTATTATGCAGTCTGTCACTTTTATTTCTTCCATATCACACGATCGTATAAAGCTTATTTTCTCCCACACTAATAAGTCATACATATTTAGAGAGCAATTTTTATTGCTTGCACCGATGACAACTTACTTGGAGGATCTTACTCAATCCATAGGTAGGTATGGTGGACTCTCATGGAAAAACTGGTTTAAGAGTATTTGGAAGCACAAGTAGTATCTCTACTTGGTGCGATGAATTGGCTAGCATGAGGGGGAAGGCAAGCTCAACATGTTGGAGGATCCATGACAATATAATTTATCTCAGATGTAAGAAAACATAACCCATTATGTTGTCTTGCTTGTCCAACGTCAACTCTTTAGCATGTCATATTTTAATGAGTGCTCACAATCATAAAAGATGTCCAAGATAGTATATTTATATGTGAAGACCTATCTTTCTTTATTACTTCCTATTAATTGCAACGATGACCAAAACTATGCTTGTCAACTCTCAACAACTTTTATTCATCATACCTTTTCTATGTGAGCTCATTACTCTCCATAAGATCAATATGATCTCTTTGTTTCTTTTTATTTCTTTCTCTTTTCTTTTATTCACTCAAGATCATGGCAAAATAATCAAACCCTTGACTCAACACTAATCTTTATTATATAGCACACGGACTCGATTACATAGAAGGATCATAAAGCAAAACTCACAACTAGATCATACTAAAACTTTATTCTACTAGATCAAGATATTACCAAAAGGATCGAACTAAGAAAAGCGGTAAAGATAAAAGTGATGGTGATACGATACCGGGGCACTCT